>NC_066528.1:18125331-18127831 GCF_024679095.1 Eriocheir sinensis | reverse complement strand
GTTTTCCCTTCCATTCTCTTTTAGTCCTTCAGTTTTAAGATAGTTTTCCCTTCCATTCTCTTTATTTTAGTCATCCTTTCTTTCCTTCCCTTTCCATGTCCTCCGTTTTCTTTTTCCTCTTTTATGATATTTGGTACCCACTTTTATTTCCCATTCTCTTCCTTCAATTTTAAGATAGTTTTCCCTTTCATTCCCTTTCTTTTAATTACCCTTTCTTTCCTTCCCTTTCCGTGCCTGAAGAATAACTATATATCAACAACGGGCGAAGACGGAGAAGGCGAGGGCGAGGAGACTTTGATAACGGGATGGCAGAACAGGGTTGGACGGCGCGCGGCGGGGGGAGACTTTGATAACGGGATGGCAGAACAGGATTGGACGGCGCGCGGCGGGGGGAGACTTTGATAACGGGACAGCAGAACATCTTATGAAACTTTCCCTTCCCTCTGTTTACCTATCCGTCTGTCTCTCCGTCTGCCGCTCACTTCAAAGCCTCGCCCAGAGAACCCAAGAAGCCGCAGAGGGAAAACTTTGCTGGAAAAGGCGCGCACGGTCTAAAAGGAGAGGCAAACATTGATAATTTTGCCACGAAGAGCGGAGGAGAAGGAAAATGCGACGAGGGTGATTGAGTTACGTCCGCGAGAATATAAAATTAGCGTTCGTTGTTGGAATGTTTTAGGAGCGTCAGAGAACACGGGTGATTTCTTTTGCGCTCGTCATTGCCGTGGAGAAAAAGAGAAACGATTTGGAATTCACTTTTATGATCCCCTCGTCCTAAAGAGCTAAGCGTTCTCGCGCGTAAATATATAAAAGAAATGTATTAATTCATTACTGAGAAGCGGAATCGACTCCCAAATTTAGTTATAGACACTTAGAGCGGGCAGAACAGAGCATGGTAGTAGTAGTAGTAGTAGTAGTAGTAGTAGTAGAAGTAGTATTGGTAGTAGCAGTGGTGGGGAAGGAAGGGAAAGAAGAGGAGGAGGATAGGAAAAAGGGGAAGAAAGGGGAGAGGAAGGGGAGAGGAGAGAAGGAACTGGGGAGGAAGAGGAGGTAGGGGAAGGAAGAAGGAGGGAGGGGAGGAAAAAAGGAAATGAAGGAAGGGGAAGGATGGGAGGAGGAAGAGGAGAAAGGGGGAAGAAAAGGGAGGGAGGGAAGGAAAAAAGAAAAGGTAGGAAGGGGAAGGAAAAGGAAAGGGAGGAAGGAAGGGAAGAAAAGGAGGAAGAAGGAAGAGGAGGAAGGAAAGAAAGGGAAGGAAGGGAAGGAAAAGGAAGAAGGAAGAGGAGAAGAAGGAAGAGGAGGAAGGAAAGAAAGGGAAGGAAAGGTTAAGTACAGTCACAACTACTACTACTACTACTACTACTTCTACTACAACAACTACCACCAATATCATTCCATCAATCTCAACAACCTATAACTCTCTCTCTCTCTCTACCATCAACGCTCCAACCTTTCAATTTACCCTCAAACTCACTCTCGTCTCTCCCTCCCCTCTTTCATTCCACCCCATAGCCCAATCTTCCCTTCCATTCCCTTCCCATATAAAGCACTTTTCCACAAACTCTCATGTTCCACCCCGCAGCGCCTTCCACCCTGCCACTCCACGCATCTTACCCTGTAGTAAAAGTAGTTGGCCGTGTCCCTGTCGGCAGCCGCGATTTCCAGCAGGGTTGTGTTGTCTGGGTCCCTGTTACCCCACGTCTCCTGAACTGTCAGATCCCACTGCTTCCTGGCGAGCCGTGGCGAGTTGTCGTTCACGTCTGACAAGCGAATGACGACTGTGCCTGTCCCTGGAGATTGAGAGAGGGAGGGAGAGTGTGAGAATGCGTGTGTGTGAGAGAGAGAGAGAGAGAGAGAGAGAGAGAGAGAGAGAGAGAGAGAGAGAGAGAGAGAGAGAGAGAGAGAGAGAGAGAGAGAGAGAGAGAGAGAGAGAGAGAGAGAGAGAGAGAGAGAGAGAGAGAGAGAGAGAGAGAGAGAGAGAGAGAGAGAGAGAGAGAGAGAGAGAGAGAGAGAGAGAGAGAGAAAAGAAAGTGCGTGTGTGTGAATGCGTGGGATGGAAAGGAAGGAAGGAAGGAAGGAAGGAAGGAAGGGTAAGGATGCTGGGATAAGAGAGAGAAGGAGAGAGAGAGGAAGGGAGACCGAGAGCGAGAGCGAGAGAGAGAGAGAGAGAGAGAGAGAGAGAGAGAGAGAGAGAGAGAGAGAGAGAGAGAGAGAGAGAGAGAGAGAGAGAGAGAGAGAGAGAAGGGAAGTACGTAATGACAAACAGGGGGAGAGAAAAAAAGTGGAGATATGAAGGATGGAGGAAAGGAGGAATGTGGAGGAAACGAGAGGAGGATTTAATTTGCCAGAGTGGAGGAGGAGGAGGAGGAGGAGGAGGAGGAGGAGGAGAAGAGGAGGAGGAGGGGGAGGAGGAGGAGGAGGAGGAGGAGGAGAAGGAGAAGAATGAGGAGGAGGAGGAGGAGGAAGAAGAGGGGAAAGAAGGGAAGAAGGGGAAGGAGAAGAATGG
>NC_066528.1:18112831-18120331 GCF_024679095.1 Eriocheir sinensis | reverse complement strand
CACACAGGCATTAACCAGCTGCAGAGAAGATGAAAGAGACAATAAAATGAGGATGAACAAATAGGAGGTGAGGGAAGGGTGACAGACGAGTGAGTGGACCATTTTTTCCTTAAGGGGAGCATACGTGAATTTTTTTGGGGGGGTCAAGTTGGGCAGTTACTTGTAAAAAATATATGAAATACGTAATAAAATGAGACAGAACGAGAAAAGGTAGGAAAAAAACAAACGAGAAAGTGGACATTTTTTTCCAAAGGGAACATAACTGAATTTTTCAAAGTTACTAGTAAAAAATATATGAAATACGTAATAAAATGAGACAGAACGAAGAGGAGGTGAGGAAAAGATGACAAAAGAAAAAAAACAAAAACAAAACAACAAAACGAAAACAAAACAAAAACAAAAACAATAACTAACAAAACAAAAACAAAAACAAAACAAAAACAATAACTAACAAAACAAAAACAAAAAAACAAAACAAAAACAAAAGTCGAAATAGAAACAAAAAAAGAAAACGGGAATGTGAGGAAGAAAAGGAAAATGGATGAGAAAATGAGGAAACAAAAAATAATGGACGTGAGAAATGAAAGTAAAAATAAAAAAAAAGAATTATGCAGAAAATGACGAGGCGTGTTACTGTCACTCTTAGTCTCTCTCTCTCTCTCTCTCTCTCTCATTCTTCCCTTCCCTTCCCTTCCCCTCTCTTCTTCTCAATCTCCCTTTCTCTCCCTTTATCCCATTCTCTCTCTCTCTCTCTCTCTCTCTCTCTCTCTCTCTCTCTCTCTCTCTCTCTCTCTCTCTCTCTCTCTCTCTCTCTCTCTCTCTCTCTCTCCTCTTTTCTCTTCTCATCTCTTCTCTTTTCCTCCTTTCCCTTCCCTTCCTTTCCCTTCCTCTCCCTCCCTTTTTCCTCTCCATCTCTTCTCTCCCTTTATCCCAGTATCTCCGTCTCTCTCCTCCATTCCCCCCCTCTCTCTCTCTCTCTCTCTCTCTCTCTCTCTCTCTCTCTCGCCATTACGGAGGGAGGAAAATGCACGAAGGTACTTTTTTTTCCTTTCGTTTATTTTTAGCAGAAACGAATGGACGGTGAGCGTAAAGTGGGAGACATTTCTCGGTGTGAATTATCTCCCTTTGGGCTCTCGTGTCCCTTGCCGCGGCGCACACGCACACACACACACACACACACACACACACACACACACACACACACACACACACACACACACTAGATAAAACAAGAGTCGAAATAATGATAATAAAAGCCGCCAAAGGATAGATGAATATAGATTGTTATTCCTTCCCTTTCCCTCTTCCCAGCCGTCATCCACTCCCTTCCTTTCCTTTCCCGTCACTGTTTTTGTTTTATCTATTGTTGCTTTTTATTCGCTGTTTTCATGCAGTTCACATCTCTCCTTCCTTCCTTCCCAGCCGAGTCTCTCCACTCCCTTCCCTTCCCTCCACCATTGTTTCTCTTATTTGCTGTTTTCATCCATTTCACAACTCTTATCCTTCTTCTCTCCTCTTCCTCTTCTACCAACTTCCCTACACTCCCCTTCCGTTCCATTCCCTCCTTCATCGCTACTTTTTCATTTGTTGCTTCCTTCCTTCCCCTTCCCTCCATTCTCGGATTCAAAACTGTTCAGCGCTAAATTATCCGTTGGCTCCGGTTTTGCATACATATTGGAAATCGTGACGGCCACTCGAGGCGATGTAAGTGTTCGTTTATCTCCCCGAAGGTCCTCTATTTCTAGCGCCGTGCCGGGAATTTTAAAGACGTGTAATGACGTGGTGTGTGATATGCCAACGAAGAGCTTATGGAGTGGCTATCGCTGTCTGTCTGTCTGTGTGTGTGTCTGTGTTTCTCTGTGTCTGTCTGTCTGTCTGTCTGTGTGTGTGTGTGTGTGTGTGTGTGTGTGTGTGTGTGTGTGTGTGTGTGTGTGTGTGTGTTTGTCTATTATTTCTTCTACTTCTTTTTCTTTTCTTCTTTTCTCTTTTCTATTCCTTTTTTCTTCTTTTTCTTCTTCTTCTTCCTGTTCTTCTCTTGTTTTCTTTTCTTTTCTATTCCTTTCTTTTCTTCTTCTTCTTCTTTTTCTTCGTCTCGTTTCTTCTTATTCTCTTTTTTCTTCTTTTCTTTTCCTTCTCTTCTTCTCCATCTCTTTCTTCATTTTCTCCTTTTTTTTCCCACAATCACAAACACATCAACAAACTACAAACTACCACCATCGCAAAGTCATTTACAACTCATCTTCAAACCCATACAAACACACTACCCCCCCTCCCCTCACACACACACACACACACACACACACACACACATAAAACAAGCCTTCAAACACAAGCTCATTCCCTGGAGTCTTGCATGCGTGGCTCTGAACCCTTCCATCAACCATTCTCAAGAGGGCTCGTTGGCTTTCACATCCCGGGCGCAATAAACTCCCCCTTCCCGACTCCTCCTTTTGAGAGCATTTGCTTCCTCTGCTCTCTATCAACTCTCTCGTCTGCCTTTGAGCCGTGTAATAAGAGCTTGCTGCCTCATAACTTCAATTTACACTTATCTTTTGCGATTCTTCTCTTCTCTTCTCCTTCCCTTCCCTTCCTTTCCCTTGCTTTGCTTTGCTTTGCTTTACTTTGCATTGCTTTCCTTTCTTTTTCTCCTCTCCTCTTCTCTTCTCTTCTCTTCCTCTCCTCTCCTCTCCTCTTTTCGTTTCTTTTCTTTTCCTTTCTTTTCCTTTCCTTTCCTTTCCTTTTCTCTCCTTTCCTTTTCTTTCCTTTCCTTTCCTTTCCTTTCCTTTCCTCTCCCCTCTTTTTTTTTAACGTACTCTGATAAATTTTCATATTTACTACTTAATACAGTTTAAACCCAAAGTATCATATATGTCTATCAAACCCTCCTAGTAAAACATTCGTCTATAATACCGTAGAGTTTTTCGCCGATCTGTTTATTTTCCTTTTTTTTTAACGTACTCCGATAAATTTTCATATCTACTACTTTATCAATACAGTTTTCACCCCCAAAGTATCATAGATGTCTGTCTTTTCTTAAGTTATCTTGTAAAGTAGTGATCACTTGATATTTTCCTACCTTTTCCTGTTTTTCTTTTTCCTTTTTTTTCCTTCTCTAATATCCGCCATAACACCATAACTTGCTTCGTTGATCATCTACTTCTGCAAACAATTAACATTTTCTTTCACCTTTTTTCCTATTCATTTTGCGTTTTTTCTTTGCTAACATTCACGTCACCTTGGATTTCTTCGGTGACATTCACGTTCTTCTCATTCTCTTGCAGTGGCTCAAACAACTTATTCTGTGACTTTTCTTCGGTGTAATATTCGCTATGGCTTCGTAGGTTGCGTTGCTGACATCTGTATTTCTCTCATTCTCTTGTACAGCACCGGAAACGTTATATTCCTTCACTTTCCTCTATGTAATCTTCGCTATGGCCTCGTGGATTGCTTTTCTGACAAACTTATATTTCCTTCTCATTCCCTTGGTCCTTTTTCTATTCTAATATTCGTCATGGCAACGTAACCTTCTATGCTAACGTCTAATTCTTCTTTCCATTCAAATTCCTTCACTTTCCTCTATGTAATCTTCGCTATAGCTTCGTGAAATTGCGTTGTTATCTTTATTTTTCCTTCTCATTCCCTTGGTCCTTTTTCTATTCTAATATTCGTCATAGCAACGTAACCTTCTATGCTGACGTCTAATTCTTCATTCCATTCAAATTCCTTCACTTTCCTCTATGTAATCTTCGCTATGGCTTCGTGGATTGCTTTTCTGATACTTTTTCTTTCCTTCAGGTTCATTTTGGTTCTTATACGGTATCGCAAACTCTATATTTCCTCTCCCTTTCTATGTAATATTTGTTATGGCTTTCCTTCACTTTCCTCTATGTAATCTTCGCTATGGCTTCGTGGATTGCCTTGCTGACACCTCTATTTTTCCTTTAGGTTTATTTTGGTTCTTATATTGAATCGCTAACTCTATATTTCCTCTCCATTTCTATGTAATATGTGTTATGGTTTCGTAGATTGCTTCTCTGATTCCTTTATTTTAGTCTAGTTCACTCGGGTAGTCATTTTTCTGCAACAAAACTCTAAATATATTCTTTCCTCTATGTAATATGTGTTATGGTTTCGTAGATTGCTTTTTTGATACTTTTTATTTTGTCTTTCCTTCAGGGTTTTTCCTTTGGTTCTTATTCTGTATCGCAAACTCTATATGTTCTTCCTCTATGTAATATTTGTTATGATTTCGTAGACTGCTTCTCTGATTCTTTTATGGCTTTGTCTAGTTCATTCAGGTCGTTTTTCCTCCTTTTAACATTTTGGTTCTTATTCTGCATCGAAAACTCTATATATTCTTCCCTCTATGTAATATTTGTTATGATTTCGTAGATTGCCTCTGATACATTTATTTTTGTCTAGTTCATTGCTGACACCTCTATTTTTCCTTTAGGTTTATTTTGGTTCTTATATTGAATCGCTAACTCTATATTTCCTCTCCATTTCTATGTAATATGTGTTATGGTTCCGTAGATTGCTTCTCTGATTCCTTTATTTTAGTCTAGTTCACTCGGGTAGTCATTTTCCTCGCCCTGATATTCGGGTTTTTATTCTGCAACAAAAACTCTAAATATATTCTTCCCTCTATGTAATATGTGTTATGATTTCGTAGATTGCTTCTCTGATTCTTTTATTTTTGTCTAGTTCATTCAGGGTCGTTTTTTCCTCGCTTTAACATTCGGGTTTTTATTCTGCAACAAAAACTCTAAATATATTCTTCCCTCTATGTAATATGTGTTATGGTTCCGTAGATTGCTTCTCTGATACATTTATTTAAGTCTAGTTCACTCGGGTAGTCATTTTCCTCGCCCTGATATTCGGGTTTTTATTCTGCAACAAAAACTCTAAATATATTCTTCCCTCTATGTAATATGTGTTATGGTTCCGTAAATTGCTTCTCTGATTCTTTTATTTTTGTCTAGTTCACTCGGGTAGTCATTTTCCTCGCCCTGATATTGGGTTTTTATTATGCAACAAAAACTCTAAATATATTCTTTCCTCTGTGTAATATGTGTTATGGTTCCGTAGATTGCTTCTCTGACACATATATTTTAGTCTAGTTCACTCGGGTAGTCATTTTCCTCGCCCTGGTATTCGGGTTCTCATTCTACAACAAAAACTCTAAATATATTCTTCCCTCTATGTAAGATGTGTTATGGTTCCGTTGATTGCCTTCCTGATATCCTTATTTTTTAGGTCATTCAGGGTCGTTTTCTCCTCGCCCTGGTATTCGGATACTTATTCTGCAACAAAAACTCTAATATATTCTTCCCTCTATGTAATATGTGTTATGGTTCCGTAGATTGCCTTCCTGATATCCTTATTTTCTAGTTCATTCAGGGCCGGCTTTTTCCTCGCCTCGCTGCCTCGTCTTATCGTATATTTCCTCCCTAAGTCATCTAGTTTCCTGCTCTTTCGCTCTTCTTTCCCTCAGTGCTACCTCCTTCACACACAGACAGACACACGCACGCACTCCCTCGCACCATGGCGCTAACGCAATGCCCATGTTACGCGTCCAGGCACCCATAACATACTGCATTTGCGGCCTAGCGGGGACATTCCTCCTTATACTCTCTTGTCATGATTCTGCAACGACTGTTTGTGCGTGGCGTTGTGTTCCAGTCTCGCCTTCGCATAACTTCGCCGACGCCGCCACCGCTACCGCCGTCTCCGCCTCGTTCCCTTTCTTCTTCTTTCGCCTTTCTATCTTCATCAAGTCTCCTCTTCTTCGCCTCTTCCTCCCAGTTCAAGCTCCTCCTCTCTTCTCCTCCTCCTCCTCTTCTGCTTCTTCTTCTTTCTATCTTCTCCGCCTGTTCCTTTTCCTCTCCTCCATGTTACATCCTCTCCTCCTCCTCCTCTTTCCTCCACCTTATCTTCCCCCTCTCTTTCACCCACACCATACATGCCTCTCCTCCTCCTCCCCCTCCCCTTCTTCTTCTTCTTCTTCTTCTTCTTCCTCTAAGCATGTTTCCTTCCTCTCATGACGCTGACACGCCATCACATTCCTCCTTCGGTTTCCTTTACCTCCTCCTCCTCCTCCTCCTCCTCCTCTCCTATTTCCTTTCACTCTCCTTCTGATGTGTATATGTGAGTGCCTTCCTGAGCCCCGCCCCCCCCCCACCCACCCCACACACACCTAGTCTCTCTTCTCCGCCTCTTCCTCCCCATTCAGGCTCCTCGTCTCCACCTGGGGCTCTCTTAAGGGGGGGATAGAGGCCCCAGGTAACTTCCCGGGGCCTTGTTTCCTGCAGATCTCCGCTTCTCAACTCCAATTGCACGAGTTTTGTGTCTCCGTCCCCTTGAGAAGCTTGTTAAATCCATCTGTCTGAAGATTTTTGTTTGGTCTCTCTCTCTCTCTCTCTCTCTCTCTCTCTCTCTCTCTCTCTCTCTCTCTCTCTCTCTCTCTCTCTCTCTCTCTCTCTCTCTCTCTCTCTCTCTCTCTCTCTCTCTTGACGTCAATAAATGTCTTGTTTTTACGTTTTAATTCATCGTTGTATCACAGAATTGAGTGACATTAATTAGTTTGGTTTTTCTTCCTAGATTCTCTCTCTCTCTCTCTCTCTCTCTCTCTCTCTCTCTCTCTCTCTCTCTCTCTCTCTCTCTCTCTCTCTCTCTCTCTCTCTCTCTCTCTCTCTCTCTCTCTCTCTCTCTCTCTCTCTCTCTCTCTCTCTTGACGTCAATAAATGTCTTGTTTTTACGTTTAATCTCATCGTTGTATCAGAGAGTTGAGTGACATTGATTTGATTTGGTTTCTCTCTTTCTACATTCTCTCTCCTTTCCTCTTTCTCTCTTTCTTTCTCTCTCAATGTCAATAAATGTCTTGTTTTTACGTTTAATCTCATCGCTGTATAAGAGAACTGGGTGACTGATTTGTTTGTTTCCTCTTCCAACATTCTCTCTCTCTCTCTCTCTCTCTCTCTCTCTCTCTCTCTCTCTCTCTCTCTCTCTCTCTCTCTCTCTCTCTCTCTCTCTCGACGCCAGGATATGTCTTTTCTTTACGTCCTGTCTTGTTGTGTCGTAAAAGCAGTGAGTGATTTTGACTTCGTGCATGGAGAGGAAGGAAGGAATACCCAGCACAGTTGTAAGTCTCCTCTCTAAGGCCTTGAAGATACCAACATCATCATCACCACCAACCACCATCACCACCACCACCACCACCACCATCATCACAGCCACTATCATACTTTTCCTCAGATCATACACACCATTCTTCCGGTTCAACTTTACCTCATAAGAATTTTTGATAGAGTAATCCTGTCTTTTATATTCGTAAGCATCGGCGCCCCAACACACACACACACACACACACACACACACACACACACACACACACACACACACACACACACACACACATATACATATTTGAAAGGGGAAAGGGGAGGAGGAAGAAAAGGAGGGAAGGGAAAAAGAAGGAAGAGAAAAGGAGAGACGTAATTA
>NC_066528.1:18090331-18107831 GCF_024679095.1 Eriocheir sinensis | reverse complement strand
TAAGGGAGAGAAGTGGGGAGGGAGGGAGGGGAAGAGGGAGAATAGGGAAGAGGAGTTGTTAGAGGAGGAGGAGGAGGAGGAGGAGGAGGAGAATATAGAAAGGGAGAAAAGAGAATGGAAAAAAATATATCTCCCTCCCTTTTTCCTCTTCCTCGTCATCCCTTTTTCTCTTCCCTAAGCTAACCTTTTTTCCTCCCTTCTTGCCCTCTTCCATCAACTCTCTCTCTCTCTCTCTCTCTCTCTCTCTCTCTCTCTCTCTCTCTCTCTCTCTCTCTCTCTCTCTCTCTCTCTCTCTCTCTCTCTCTCTCTCTCTATCTCTCTCTCTCTCTCTCTCTCTCTCTCTCTCTCTCTCTCTCTCTCTCTCTCTCTCTCTCTCTCTCTCACTCTCTCTCTCTCTCTCTCTCTCTCTCTCTCTCTCTCTCTCTCTCTCTCTCTCTCTCTCTCTCTCCCGCCTAATACAAGTCGTCAGCAGGCAGGGCGGGGACGGGCAAGTCTCGGCGCCTCGCAAAACACTCGCTTATCACTTTAAACTTGAGCTCGTGACTTGGCGGGAGTTTACATGCCCCGCGCCCTGTGTTTGCCCGTGATGTACTGACTAAGAGGAGGAGGAGGAGGAGGAGGAGGAGGAGGACGAGAATTTAAGCAAGAAGAGGAGGAGGAGGAGGAGGAGGAGGACGAGATTTTAAGCAAGAAGAGGAGGAGGAGGAAGAGGAGGAAAGAAACAGAAGAAAAAGAAGGAGGAGGAGGAGTTGGAGGAGGAGGAGGAGGAGGAAAAGGAGGAGGAGGAGGGGGAGGAGAACGAGAATTTAAGCAAGAAGAGGAGGAGGAGGAAGCGGAGGAAAGAAACAGAAGAAAAAGAAGGAGGAGGAGGAGTTGGAGGAGGAGGAGGAGGACGAGGAGGAGAATTTAAGCAAGAAGATGAGGAGGAGGAAGAGGAGGAAAGAAACAGAAGAAAAAGAAGAAGGAGGAGGAGTTGGAGGAGGAGGAGGAGGAGGAGGAGGAAGAAGAAGAGAGCGGAGGAGGTGCTAATGAAAGAGAGAGCGCACAGGTAAACTTATGTATTTACTCAGCTGATGCAGGTGAACACACACACACACACACACACACACACACACACACACACACACACACACACACACACACACGAGATAAGGACTCACACGCACAAAGGTTTAGCCTCAAATCTCCTGGAGGGGGAAGGGAGAGGAGAGAGACAGAGAGACAGACAGACAGACAGACAGACAGACAGACCCCCCCCCCCCCCAGCCGTGACAGGATCCCTCACAACAAACCCCCTGAATCATAGACGCGGGGGAAGGAAAGGTTAACCAAAGAGAGAGAGAGAGAGAGAGAGAGAGAGACATCCCCTTCGAAGCTTAGCAGGGACAGGGAATACAGGAGCGATGGAGGTTGTTACTAGTCTTCATTAAGGAGTCTGGGCCTTAATAATAGGGCCTACATGCTTAAGGGAGCGGCCATTTGAAGGGGAGATAATGGATTGGGATTCTGTCTTGTTATACTTCTGTGGGGAGGCTTGGAGATACGAAGGAGGGGATAAAGGGTAGGTGTGATAAACAGAGTAGAAGGAGGAGGAAAGGGAAAGGATAGGGAAGAAGGAGGAAGAATGAGGGATAAAATGGAGGGGAATGGAAGAGGAGGAGGAGGAGGAGGAGGAGTGAATGGTGGGGTTAAGGAAGGGAAGGAAGAGGAAGAATGAGAGAGAAAATGGAGAATGGAAGAGAGAGGGTAGGGAAGGACGAGGAGGAGGAGGAGTGGATGATGGAAGGAAGGGAAGAAAAGGGAAGGAGATAAAATGGAAGGGAAGAGGAAGAGAAGGAGGAGGAAGAGGAGGAGTGGATGATGGAAGGAAGGGAAGAAGAGGAAGGAAGGAAGGAAGAGGAAGAACAAGACAAAATGGAGGAAGAATGGAAGAGAGAGAAGGAAGAGGAGGAGAGAGAGAGAAGAGAGAGAAGGAGAGAGAGAGAGAGAGAGAGAGAGAGAGAGAGAGAGAGAGAGAGAGAGAGAGAGAGAGAGAGAGAGAGAGAGAGAGAGAGAGAGAGAGAGAGAGAGAGAGAGGTACGGGTGACATAATCTGGCCGAGTCTACGATAAAACAGTTCTTCACTAACAACAACAACAACAACAACAACAAGGAACGGCCCATCAATCACCTTCCTGTCCTAATAATAACAGGTTAATAATTAGTTCCTCTAGATTAATTACTATACGAAAGGGCGATGTTAAATGATTACCTATTCCATCATTTACCAGGAGGAGGAGGAGGAGGAGGAGGAGGGCAACGTACAGGTGATAGGAAGGGGTCGAGATGAGGGAGGGGGTAAAGAGGGGAGGAGGGGAGGAGGAGGAGGAGAGGGAAGGCGGGATAAGCGGGGGGTGGGGGGTAGAAGGGGAGGGGAGGGTTGGAGGAAAGGGGAGGTGAGGGAAAGAAGGAAAGGGAGGAAAGGGAGAGAAAAAAAGGGAGGAATTTGTGTGTGTGTGAGAGAGAGAGAGAGAGAGAGAGAGAGAGAGAGAGAGAGAGAGAGAGAGAGAGAGAGACCATACCGTTAGTAGTACCATCCTCTCATTAACGACCATTATCACGTGACTACCATTACCATTGTTACAACCATTAGCGAGTCAACCATCATCGAACGCTAACTACCATCACCTTCATTATCATTCACTGACCCCTTTCTCTTTCTTCTTTCTCTATTCCTCTTTTCATTTTTTCCCTTCTCTTATTTCCCCCTTTCTCTTTCTGTCCCTTTCTCTTCCTTTTCCCTTTCTTTCCCCATTTTCCTTTGTGTCTCCCTTTCCCTTCTCATCTCTATTTCCCTTTTCATCTTTTTCCCTCCCTCTCCTTTTCCCTTTCTCCTTTGTCTCCCTTTCCCCTCTCCTCTCTATTTCCCTTTTCATCTTTTTCCCTTCGCTTCCTTTCCCCTTTCTCCCCTCCTTTCTCTTTTGTCTATCTTCCCTTCTCTATTCCCCCTTCTCATCATCTGTTCCTCTATCAACAATATAACAAGTATCTCCTCCACCACTAACTACACTAACGTCATTATCACACTAACAATGTAACTAGTATCACCTCCGTTATTGTCCACAACTGCCTCTATCATAATCAACAACAGTACATTCTCACAAATCACAGAAAACTTCAATTCATATTTCAAAATTTCAAAATCGCCGCAACAAACTCATCTCCCTCTCCTTCATTTCATATTCGTAGTCTCTCTAACTCCTCCAGGAAATAAGTCACCCTCAAACTGGTTCATTCATACTTCAAAATCACCTCAACAGACTCACCTTCCTCTCCTTCATTTCATATTCGTAGTCTCCTAACTCCACCAGGAAATAAGTCACCCTCAAACTGGTTCATTCATACTTCAAAATCGCCTCAACAAACTCACCTTCCTTCCCTTCATTTCATATTAATAGTCTCTAACTCCTCCAGGAAATAAGTCACCCTCAAACTGGTTCATTCATACTTCAAAATCACCTCAACAAACTCACCTTCCTCTCCTTCATTTCGTACAAGTAGTCTCTCTAACTCCTCCAGGAAATAAGTCACCCTCAAACTGGTTCATTCATACTTCAAAATCGCCTCAACAAACTCACCTTCCTCTCCTTCATTTCATATTCGTAGTCTCTCTAACTCCTCCAGGAAATAAGTCACCCTCAAACTGGTTCATTCATACTTCAAAATCACCTCCACAAACTTACCTTCCTTTCCTTCCTTTCATATTCGTAGTCTCTCTAACTCTTCCGGGAAATAAGTCACCCTCAAACTGGTTCATTCATACTTCAAAATCGCCTCAACAAACTCACCTTCCTTTCCTATAAGTAATCTCTCTAACTCCCAGGAAATAAGTCACCCTCAAACTGGTTCATTCATACTTCAAAATCACCTCAACAAACTCACCTTCCTCTCCTTCATTTCATATTAATAGTCTCTAACTCCTCCAGGAAATAAGTCACCCTCAAACTGGTTCATTTATACTTCAAAATCGCCTCAACAGACTCACCTTCCTTTCCTTCATTTCATATAAGTAGTCTCTAAAACTCCTCCAGGAAATAAGTCACCCTCAAACTGGTTCATTCATACTTCAAAATCACCTCAACAGACTCACCTTCCTTTCCTTCCTTTCATATAAGTAGTCTCTATAACTCCTCCAGGAAATAATTCACCCTCAAACTGGTTCATACATACTTCAAAATCACCTCAACAAACTCACCTTCCTCTCCTTCCTTTCATATTCGTAGTCTCTCTAACTCCTCCAGGAAATAATTCACCCTCAAACTGGTTCATTCATACTTCAAAATCGCCTCAACAAACTCACCTTCCTTTCCTATAAGTAATCTCTCTAACTCCCAGGAAATAATTCACGTCCTCAAAATCCGTCTTGACTCGACACAGGACAGAATCAGAGCGAGTATAAGCAGGGAACCCGAGTTTGACTAAGAGATCCGATGCGCGTCCTTCCCCTGTGCGCTCTGTGACTGGTCTGCTCTCAACGGTACGACCCTTTTTCCACTTCCATGGCAGCGAGGGATTGGAGGAGAACTGCCAGACGTAGAAGTTGACATTTCGCCCGTATTTTCAAACATTTCAGGGATTACACAGACACTCGCATTTGATAAGGCTTTCGTAGAGGTTGTTGTGGGTATGAAAGAAAGAAAACCAGTTACGATAGTCTTGGAGCGTAAAAATAATTAATGCAGTGTTCAGAGTACGACAATTTGACAACGCTGGAAATTATCGTACTCAGCGCACTCAGTTTTCTTAGTTTTTGACGGATAACTCAAGCAAAAACGAGCGAACGCCACCAATATTTAAGCTCCAACTATAACTTTAATTTCACATCCTTATTTGTGTGGTTACGATAGTCTTCGCGCGTAAAAATTATAAATGCAATGTTCAAAGCGCGACAATTTGACAACGCAGGAAATTATCGTACTCAGCGCATTGCATTTTCGAAGTGTCTGAGAGAAAACCATCAACATTTAACAGTTTCAACGATAACTTTAATTTTCTATCGCTATTTATGAGGTTACGACAGTCTTGGCGCCTAAAAAATGAAAACTGCAATGTTCACAGTACGACAATTTGACAACGCTGGAAATTATCGTATTGCATTTTCGAAGTGTCTGAGAAAACCATCAACATTTAACAGTTTCAACGATAACTTTAATTTTCTATCGCTATTTATGAGGTTACGACAGTCTTGGCGCCTAAAAAATGAAAACTGCAATGTTCACAGTACGACAATTTGACAACGCTGCGCCCAATCCAATTTTCCACACGCTGGCCACAGAAAAATAAAATATAGGCACCAAATTATAACTACTATCGCGAAAATCCGCTCGGGAAAATAATTTATGAATGTGCTTTGTTATGTCAACGGTGAAGTGAATTGATATTGAATGCGTGGACCGGAAAAGTTAATAAGCAAATGAATGTTTTTATGGGACGGGAAACGGATGAATAAACAGAGAAAATAGAGAAAATAAAAGCAAGGATGACGTTAAGCAAGACACCTCTCCCGACACTGACCTCTCTCTTGCCCGCTCATAACTTTCGTCTCTGTAGGAAAAGCGATTAGCGGGATTTTGATTTTTACTCTTTTTTTTGTTGCCCTTGAGCTGTTTCTTTTGCTGTAAATATAATGATAATTCGCTGTTCCTGCAAATTAAATCGAAGGGGTCGGTTTTAATAGATGCAAACTCCTGCTTCGGTACGTGAGGGAGGTTTGAAGTACTTATGTTATGAAAAGACTATTAAAGCACACAGCGCAACCGCCACCACCACCATCCTCCTCAACCACACATACCACCACAGCCAGACACACACACACCACCAATATCTCAACCACACTCACATACAACCACCACCACTACCACTACGACCTCAACCATACACACCCACCCACCAACAACCTCAACCACACACAACTACCATCACCACCATCTCAACCATACCCACTCACCCACCCACCACCACCATCTCAACCACAAACACAACCACTACCACTACCAACTCAACCATACCCACCCACCCATCACTACCACCTCAACCAGACACACAACCACCACCATCTCAACCACACGCACCTACCCACTACCACCACCATCTCAACCACACACCACCACCACTACCACCTCGATCGTGTCCATCCACCTACCACCACCATCTCAACCACACACCCACCACTACCACCATCTCAACCACGCACACAAACTCCACCAGCACCACCACCAACAACCTCAACCACACGCAACAACCACCACCACCACCATCTCAACCACACACACATTCAACAACCCCTACCACTACCTCAACCAGACACACAGCCACCAACACCACCCGCAACCACACAAACACTCTACCACCACCACCAAAACCTCTACAAGAACACGTAAATAGGTTCAAATTCCATCTCTCTTCGCCTAATAAAAAAAAAAATTACCGTACGTTACAGGTAAGTAGAGGCGAAGGCTAATGACGAAAAATTCGTTACCTGTGAAATGAGTGAAAATTATGTGTCTGTCTGTCTGTATATATGTCTGTCTGTCTGTGTGTCTGTCTGTCTGTCTGTCTGTCTTTCTGTCTCTCTGTCTTTCTGCTTGTCTGTGTATCTGTCTGTCTGTGTGTCTGTCTGTCTGTCTTTGTCTGTCTGTCTGTCTGTCTGTCTGTCTGTCTGTCTGTCTTTCTGTCTCTCTGTCTTTCTGCTTGTCTGTGTATCTGTCTGTCTGTGTGTCTGTCTGTCTGTCTTTGTTTGTCTGTCTGTCTCTCTTTTTCCAATTCCCCACCACACAAACACACATACACACGTACACACTATCACCACCATCACCACCACCACCACCACCACCACCACCCTTCCTTCCGAATATTCGCTTAATGATAATAATAATAATAATAAATAATGATAAAAACAAATATATTGACACTGGCTTAATTAGGGTTTCAGAGAGAGAGAGAGAGAGAGAGAGAGAGAGAGAGAGAGAGGAAACCGGTAATGAAGGCAATATCAATAATTCCTACCTAATGTGACCTCAATCAGTGTCTTTATTAATCCCAAACATACTATTTTTTTTTTTTGCTTTTTAGTTTTCTTATTATGCGACGAGTAAATAGTAATAACAATAGATAGATAGATAGATAGATAGAAAGAGTAACCCCCATTTCCCCCCCCCCTCTCTCTCTCTCTCTCTCTCCCCATCCCTCCCTTCCTCCAATTAACAAAGACTCCCCTAAAATACTCACTCGCAGCTCCGTTTTCTTCCATTCGTCCATATATCATCATAGAGAGAGAGAGAGAGAGAGAGAGAGAGAGAGAGAGAGAGAGAGAGAGAGAGAGAGAGAGAGAGAGAGAGAGAGTAACCCCCATTCCCTCTCCCTCACCAATTAACAAAGACTCCCCTAAAATACTCACTCGCAGCTCCGTTTTCTTCCACTCGTCCATATATCGTCGTGTTGGGGAAGGCCGGAGCGTTGTCGTTGATGTCCTTCACCACCACCACCACCGTCGTCCTCACCACATGCTGCACGACCACTCCACCTCCCTCCGTGGTGGTGGATTGGTGGAGTTGGGAGGTTGTAGAAAACGAGGGTGGGGTGTGGTAGACGCATTCCCCGTACTCGGTATCGTCATCCTCGTCGTCTTCCTCTTTCCTGATACCCCCAAGGTGGTCATCGGTGAGGCTGTCCAAGAGGAAGAGAGAGGTTGCAAGGTCTCTTTCCGCTCTTGTGTGCCCGGGAGACTTCAAAGGGAGGTCTAAAGATTGTCTTAAGATAGAAGTCCCAAGATCCTTTTCGTCTCTTCGGCTGCCGGGAGACTTCGAAGAGAGGTCTGAAAAACGTCTTGAGTTCCAGGTTTCAAGATTCTTTCCCTCTCTTCGTTGCCCGGGAGACTTCGAAGGGAGGTCTGAAGAATGTTTTGAGTTCGAGGTTTCAAGAGCCCTTTCGTCATCCTCGTTTTCCTCCTCTTCCCCAATACCCCCAAGGTGGTCATCGGTGAAGCTGTCCAAGGAGAAGAGAGAGGTTGCAAGGTCTCTTTCCGCTCTTGTGTGGCCGGGAGACTTCGAAGGGAGGTCTAAGGAGTGTTTTGAGTTTAAGGTTTCAAGAGCCCTTTCGTCTCTGAAGTGGGCGGGAGACTTCGAAGGGAGGTCTAAGGAGTGTTTTGAATTCGAGTTTTCAAGAGCCCTTTCGTCTTTGAAGTGGGCGGGAGACTTCGAAGGGAGGTCTAAGGAGTGTTTTGAATTCGAGGTTTCAAGAGCCCTTTCGTCTCTGAGGTGGGCGGGAGACTTCGAAGGGAGGTCTAAGGAGTGTTTTGAGTTCGAGGTTTCAAGAGCCCTTTCGTCTCTGAGGTGGGCGGGAGACTTCGAAGGGAGGTCTGAGGAGTGTTTTGAATTCGAGGTTTCAAGAGCCCTTTCGTCTCTGAATTGGGTGGGAGACTTCGAAGGGAGGTCTAAGGAGTGTTTTGAATTCGAGGTTTCAAGAGCCCTTTCGTCTCTGAAGTGGGCGGGAGACTTCGATGGGAGGTCTAATGAGTGTTTTGAGTTCGATGTTTCAAGGTCTCTTTCCGCTGTTCGGTGGGCGTGAGACTTCGAAGGTATGTCTGAAGAGTGTCTTAAGTTCGAGGTTTCAAGATTCTTTCCTTCTCTTCGTCGGCCGGGAGACTTCGAAGGGAGGTCTGAAGAGTGTTTTGAGTTCGAGGTTTCAAGAGCCTTTCCCTTTCTTCGGTGGGCGAGTGACTTCGAAGGGTCATTTGAAGAAAGGTCTAAAGATTGTCTTAAGATCGAAGTCTCAAGATCCTTTTCGTCTCTTCGGCTGCCGGGAGACTTCGAAGAAAGGTCTGAAGATTGTCGTAATATCGAAGTCCCAAGATCTGTTTCCTCTCTTGCGTGACTTGCGAGAGACTTCGAAGACAGGTTCAATGTGTGTCTTGAGATCGAGGTCCCAAGATCCTTTTCGTCTCTTCGGGTGACGGGAGACTTCGAAGGGAGGTTTGCGAAGCGTCTTATGTTCCCAGGGTCGTGAATTGCGGTTGAGTGATGAGGTTTCTCTGTTCCAGGCGACGGCGTTCTTGAAGAGATGGCCGAAGACGGTGAGGAGGAAGAAGAGGGATGGTGGGAGGAGGAGGAGGAAGAGATGGCTTGGTAAGGGAAGGAGGAGAAGGGAGAACGATGGGAGGAAGAGGAGGAGGAGTAGGAGGAAGAAGAGAAGGCTTGGTAAGGGAAGGAGGAGAAGGAAGAACGATGAGAGGAAGAGGAGGCGGCTTGGTAAGGGGAATAGGAGAGGGAGGAACGGTAGAAGGAGGAGGTTAAGGAAGACTTCGAAGAGATGGAAGGAGTACGAGTGTGTGTGTATTCTCCCCACGTATCGGTCGGCTGGTCTTCTGGGTTCAATCTCCTATACGCTTTCGCTCTCTCCTCAGCCTCTTCCTCTCCTTTCCGAGTACTCGTGGGGGTGAATTCCCGGTGATACCCTCCCCCTGACGTTCCTCGAAGCTCATATTTGCCCCGGAAGGAAGAATCTCGAGCGTGTATCTCGCGAGGAGCCGAAGAAATCACGCTGGGAGGCGAAGTGGACGCGAGGGAAGGGAAGAGAACAAGATTTCGATGCGTGTTCGGTGTGGACTTCGATGTCGGTCCCACGAGGCGTGTCTCATCCCTGCCGGCGCTGAGGGAGGAGATTAGGCGGCGCTGCAGACTCGGCGATGCATTGAAAATATCGTGAATGGGACGCCCGCTTTTCCTCCTTCCTCCTCCTTCTCCGCTTACTCCTCTTTCCTCCGGTTTTTCCCCAGTGGCCGAAGTGGTACTGGGAAATCTGTGTCCTCTTGAATCGGCGGCAGAAAACGAGGAAGAGGAGGAGGAAGAGGAGAGAAAAATCCCGCCGCTGGTGTTTGAGGAGATGTGACTCACCTCTCGTTTCCCGCGCTGCTCCCAGACAACGGTTACGGCGCTCCTCTTCTTTGCTTCGGGGCGCGCGGGGTAACGACCTTCCGTCTCCACCACCACTCTCGTCCTCAAACTCCTACTTTTCTCTCTCCCGTCCCCAGCGACCTTCCGTAACCCAAGCAAATCCATTTCACTGAGTTCATCTTTTCTTCTTCCATTCTCCAGCCTCTTCTTTCTCTCCCTGATTCGCGGAGGAGGAGGGGGAGGAGTGGGAGGAGGGAGAGGAGAGGTGATGGTTCCGTTCTGGCGTTGGAGTTGAAGTGGTGTTGTTTCTTGAAGGGGTGGTGGTGTTGTGTTGGTGTTGACGGCGGCGGTGGTGTTGGTAGTCTGGGAGATGAGACTGTGCAGCATCTCTGAATTAGACGTAGGAATCACCCTTTTTGAAGTAACACTCAGCATCTTTAAGCATGGAGGAAGAGGAGGTGGAGGAGGAAGAGGAGGTAGAAGTGGTATCTGTTCTCCCCCTCCTCCTGTTTCCTCCTCTTCTCTTCCCCTCTTCTCCGTTCTTGGTCTTCTCTTCCCCCTCCTCCGCCGCCGCCTCGTCCTCCATCACAACTTCAGCGCGTTGATTCCCGGTGGAGGGGATCGAACTCTTCTCTCAACAACCGACCCTGAATGCTGGAGGTTCCTGATCCCTTGTTCTTCACGGCCGAGAGGATATATTGCTTGTCGGTTCTTGTTCTTTTCTCCAAGCGTTCTTTTTATCCTTCTGCTGTTCTCCATGGTCACAGTAGAAGTAGAAATAGTAGTAGTAGTAGTAGTAGTAAACCAGGGTAGATTATCAATGTTTTCGAGGTGACTGTTACTACTACTGCTACTACTACCACTAATCCTACTGCTATGATTACTACTACCATTCCTTTCACTAACCCAACTTTCCCCCTTCATCCAAATTCCATCACCAACAACTTTACTCTTATCCATATCTCCAAACACTGACCCTCTCGTTCCCATCACCATTTCTTCGCTTCCATCCCCCACCCGCTCATAACCTGCACCAGTCTCCCTCCTGAAGCGGTTCGGGCCAAAAGGTTGTTCTGGATTCGGGTTTGTCTCGTCCCAAGCGCTCGGGGATGACATCTGTCCGTCCCTCACTGTTACTGTTAGCCGCCAAATGCCTCGTCCGCCTGGTGGGTCTCTGTCCAAAGCCTGCAAGAAAACATGGAAACGGGTTTGAGGAGAGAACGAGAGAGAGGGATAGAGAATGAAAGCTTGAAAACGAGTGTGGGAACGAGAGAACGCGAGGCAGAAAAAGAGAGAGAGAGAGAGAGAGAGAGAGAGAGAGAGAGAGAGAGAGAGAGAGAGAGAGAGAGAGAGAGAGAGAGAGAGAGAGAGAGAGAGAGAGAGAGAGAGAGAGAGAGAGAGAGAGAGTAATCTAATGCGTTATTACTTATGAGATCTTTTCTTTTCTCCATGAACGTGTTATAAAAAAAATAATAAAATAGTCGGCTTGAAAAAGTTGGGTCGTATGGGGAATCATATTTGAGATGAGACGAGGTGTGTGTGTGTGTGTGTGTGTGTGTGTGTGTGTGTGTGTGTGTGTGTGTGTGTGTGTGTGTGTTTGAGGTCATAAAGTTTAATGAACGAATGCATTTACGTACATGAAGAACAACAGCGTCACGGAACAGTGTTATCTAGACTTCATGCAAAATATAACATCATCACTTATTCGGGAAAAAACACACACAAAAAAAACAGAAAAAAACAGAAAAAAAAACAATAAACAGAAAAAAACAAATAAAAACAAGGAAGGAAAAAAGAAACAGAAAAACAGAAAAAACAAAAAAACAAAAACAAAAACAAAAAAAGAAAAAGAAAAAAAACAGTAAAAAAAAGAAAAAAAAAAAAAAGAAAAAAACAGAAAACACACACACACACACACACACACACACACACACACACACACACACACACACACACACACAGACCAACTAAAATATATACAAACTCATTTCCTTTTCATGCAACCAAGCGAGAAAAAATAAGGAGAAAAAAAAGAAAGAAAAAAAGGAACCATATCCTTAACAAAGAAAAAAAAGAAGAAAAGATAAAGAAAACAAAGACAAAAAATAGATGAAAACAAGAAAACGACAACAAAGAAGAAAAAAAAGAAGAGGAACAAAGAAAAAAAAACTTGAGCGTGAGAAGAAAAAAACAAAACAAAACAGAAAAGAAAAATTACCCAAATATGAAATGAAGAAAAAAATAAAAACTATGAATAAAAAAATATAAAAAAAAAGACTGCTGCAGAAGTTTACTCTCCGAAAATAATAATGAAGAGCTTCCTAACGCAGCTGCTTCTTAATTTAGTGGCGTGGAGGAGAGAGAGACGGTGAAATGGAAGAGGAGGAGGAGGAGGAGGAGGAGGTGGAGGTGGAAGAATGAAGAAGAGGAGGTTGTTGAGGTTAAGGAAATGAAAGAGGAAGAGAAAGAGGAGGAGAAGAAGGGAGAAGAGAAAGGAAGGAAGAAGGAGGAGAAGGAGGAAGGAAGAAGGAGAAGGAGGAGGAGGAGGAGGAGGAGGTGGAGGAGGAGGAGGAGGAGGTTAAGGTTCAAGCGAAGGTGAAAGAGAAGGATTTGAAGAAGGAGGAAGAAGAAAGAGGAGGAGGAGGGGAAGAAGAAGAGGAGGATGAAGAGGAGGAGGAGGAGGAGGAGGAGAATGAATGATGATATTAATGTTTTCATAATTTCATGTATGAGAGAGAGAGAGAGAGAGAGAGAGAGAGAGAGAGAGAGAGAGAGAGAGAGAGAGAGAGAGAGAGAGAGAGAGAGAGAGAGAGAGAGAGAGAGAGAGAGAGAGAGAGAGAGAGAGAGAGAGAGGAGGGGAGGAGGGGGTATAAAATGAGATGAGGAAGAGAAGAAAAGTGAAAAAAAATGTTCGAGGTGAAGAAAATTGAATGAAAGTTTGAACGGAATTTTTCTTTTTTTTCTTTTTCCTTTTTTTCTTCTAGTTCTTTTTTTTGTTGTTGTTCTTTTCTTCTTCTCTTGTTGTTGTTGTTGTTGTTGTTGTTGTTGTTGTTGTTGTTGTTGTTGTTGTTGTTCTTTTTCTTCTTTTCTTCTTCTTCTTCTTCTTCTTCTTCTTCTTTACTGCAATTACTACTTCTTCTATTTCTTGTTCTTCTTGTTCTTCTTGTTCTTGTTTTATTATTATTATTATTATTATTATTATTATTATTATTATTATTATTATTACAAAATAGGATCAGATAAGAATGTAAAAACGAAAATTCAGTTACCCAAGAGTGTGTGTGTGTGTGTGTGTGTGTGTGTGTGTGTGTGTGTGTGTGTGTGTGTGTGTGTGTGTGTGTGTGTGTGTGTGTGTGTGTGTGTGTGTGTGTGTGCATGGACGAGATAAATCTCCACACAAAACCTAAAAAAAAAAAAACTATAAATAACAAAACCAACCAAAAAATAAACACACACACACACACAAACACACACACACACTCCCCTCTCCCTCCCTCCCCACACACGCAAAGCACCAATCAACCCTCAACCCACCCACACACACACACACACACACACACACACACACACACACACACACACACACACACACACACACACACACCCTCATTTGCAGGACGGTGCCGCTGCGGGGGTCAACGCCGAAGAAGGCCTCGTCTGGGGTGTAACCATCCACTCCGTCACCAGCCAGCGTGTAGAGCAAGTGCCCCGCGTCCACCTCGTCCACATCCCGGGCCTCCACCTGTAGAAATAGTAGTAGTAGTAGTAGTAGTAGTAGTAGTAGTAGTGGTGGTGGTGGTAGTAGTAGTAGTAGTAGTAGTAGTAGTAGTAGTAGTAATAGAGGATGAGAATATACGACCTAAATAACTGAGTGAAAGGAAAAGAAAAAGAAGCAGAAGAGAAAGAAAAACCTTACGCATGGAAAGAAAGAAAGAAAGAAAAAGAAAGAAAGAAAATAACCCACAAATATGAGATAATGAAGAAAAAAAAAGATATAAAAAAAATTCTGCAGAAGTTTACTCAAGAAAATAATGAAAAATAATAATAATGAAAATAATAAATAATAATGAAAGGAAGGAGGAGGAGAAGGAGGAGGAGAAGGAGGAGGAGGAGGAGGATAGAGAGGAGGAAGAAGAAAGATATTGTAAAGAGGAAGAAAAGGAAAGCAAAAGGAAGAGAAAAAGAAGAAGAAGAAGATGAAGAAGACGAAGAAGAGTGTGTGTGTGTGTGTGTGTGTGTGTGTGTGTGTGTGTGTGTGTGTGTGTGTGTGTGTGTGTGTGTTAGCATCTGTGTGTGACGGGAGGAGTAAAATAAGCGGAAAGTAGATAAATGTTCCTCCAGATTCTCTCTCTCTCTCTCTCTCTCTCTCTCTTAAGCACACACATTTCATCATCTTCCTCCTCCTCCTCCTCCTCCTCCTTTTCATTCTCATCTCCTCCCAGTCGTTCTTCTCTTCCTCCTCCTCTTCCTCATCATCTCATTTATTTTCCTTCTCATTTTCACATTTCATCTTCTTCCTCCTTCCCCTCCTCCTCCTCCTCCTCCTCTCTTCTCCTTTCTCCTTCTTTCCATCTCACCTTTCTCGTCATTCTCCTATTCCTCATTATCATATATACACTCATTCTCCTAACCTTTATCCTCCTCCTTCTCCTCCTTCTCCTTCTCCTCCTCGTCCTCCTCCTCGTCCTTACCTTGGCCAGGGGAAGCGGGAGGTCACGGTCGTCCTCCTCTATCACAGTGACGTGGGGGCGGGGTCGTACAAATACAGGAGGGTTGTCGTTCACGTCCGCTACCAAGACCCGGACCAACGCGTGGGCTGCCGCTCCCCCGCCCTCACCCACCACCACGAACTCATGCTGGGGGAAGGGGGAAGAGTAGGAGGGGGAGTTAGTAGGTGCGTGGGGGGTACTGGGGGGTGAGTAAGGGGTAGTAATAGTAGTAGTTGTTGTGTTAGTAGTAGTAGTAGTAGTAGTAGTAGTAGTAAGGGTGGGTTGGATTGATGTAGTGAAGGTTGTATTTTTTTTATAGTAAGGGTGGAGCTCAAGGGCTACAAGACAAACACAGACAGACAGAGAAGTAGATATACAAACAGACAGACAAACAGACACACACATACACACATACTAACTAACAAACAGGACGGTAATTACGATACAGATTAACACAGACAGACAGACAGACAGACGGACACGCAGGACAGTATCGAAGGTGGACGTGAAACAAACAAACGAACAAACAAACATATAGAAAAGGAAACAGAGAGAGAGAGAGAGAGAGAGAGAGAGAGAGAGAGAGAGAGAGAGAGAGAGAGAGAGAGAGAGAGAAAAGCAGTGTCTGAGGTTATTGCAACGCCTTACACACACACACACACACACACACACACACACACACACACACACACACACACACATTTTCTTTCCTTATTTTTCCTTACATACAAAAAATAAAAAATGAAACGAAGGTGAAAAAACATGAAAAAACAAGTATGAAAAACAAAGAAAAAAAAAAAAACTTAAAATCTTCCTGTGACTTTGAAGATTTTATTAAAGGAGGAGGAGGAGGAGGAGGAGGAGGAGGAGAGTAAAAAGAAAAGGAGGAGGAAAAAGTGTAGGAGAATTAAAACAAGAAGAGGAAGAGGAGGAAGAGGAAGAGGAGGAAAGAGACAGGAGCAGAAGAAGAAGAAGGAGAAGGAGGAGGAGGAAGAGGAGGAGGAAATTAAAGGAAGAAGAGGAGGAGGAGGAGGAGGAGGAGGAAGATGGAGGAGGAGTAAAATCAAATAAAGAAGAGGAGGAAGAGGAGGAGGAAGAGGAGGAGGATGACCAGGCAAATTAAGAAGAGGAGAAAGAAGAAGAGATGAAATAAAGCATAACAGAGGGGAGGAATCTCTCTCTCTCTCTCTCTCTCTCTCTCTCTCTCTCTCTCTCTCTCGTGATAGGCAAGGGGAGGAGAAATGATGAAAAACGGGCCGTGAGGGAAAGGGAAACTAAACTAATTGAAAACACACGCTAAACAACTTAATGAATCTCTCTCTCTCTCTCTCTCTCTCTCTCTCTCTCTCTCTCTCTCTCTCTCTCTCTCTCTCTCTCTCTCTCTCTCTCTCTCTCTCTTGCTCTCTCTCTCTTATATTTCTGAGTGATATGTGGTTCTAATTTCTCTCTCTCTCTCTCTTATATTTCTGAGTGATATGTGGTTCTAATTTCTCTCTCTCTCTCTCTCTCTCTCTCTCTCTCTCTCTCTCTCTCTCTCTCTCTCACTACTACTACTACTACTACTACTACTACTACTACTAGACCCATTTCGTGTACCAGACAACCTTACACTCCACTCTATCCAACACACACCTCCTATTTCCTCCCATTTCTTTCACTTTATCTTCCCCTTCAAACCTATCCCTTTATCCACCTTCTCCATATCCTCCTCTTTCCCCTACTACAAGAGTCATATGGCGCACTAGACTACCTCTCCAGGCTATCCAATACACCCATACCCTCTCTTCGTTGTTATCTTCCCCCCGTGCCAAAGCCTCGCCCTCTCACCTTATCCTGCATCTCATAGTCCAGCGGCGCCGTAAGGGAGATGACGCCGGTGGAGGGATTGACGGTGAAGACCCCCTGTTCCTTATGCTCCTCCGTTAGTGTGTAGCGGACCTCGGCACCTGGAGAGAGAGGAAGGATAGGTGAGTTTTGGTTCGAGGTTATGAGGAAGGAAGGAAGGAAGGAAGGAAGAAAGGAAGGAAGGAATGAAGGAAGGAAAGAAGGAAAGAAGGAAGGATGAAAGGAAAGAAGAAAGGAAGGATGAAAGGATAGAAGGAAGGAAGGAAGGAAGGAAGGAAGGAAGGAAGGAAAGAAGGAAAGAAGAAAGGAAGGAAGGAAGGAAGGAAGGAAGGAAGGAAAGAATAAAGCAAGAAAGGAAGGAAGGATGAAAGGAAGGAAGGATGAAAGGAAAGAAGGAAGGAAGGAAAGAAATGAAGGAAGGATGAAAGGAAAAAAGGAAGGAAGGAAGGAAGAAAGGAAGGAAAGAAGAAAGCAAGAAATGAAGGAAAGAAGGAAAGAAGGAAGGAAGGAAGGAAGGAAAGAAGGAAGGAAGATGGGTAGGTGATTGTGCAGGGAAGTGTATATGTTGAAGGATTATATACATGGGTTGATAGATGAATATGCATAAAGATAGCTAGATAGGTAGATGGATAGATAGATAGATAGAAAGATGAAAACAGAGATAGATTATAATATGGTGATAGCTAGATAGATAAGCAGATGGAGAGATAGACAAAATAATGGACATAAGAAAACAGAGCAGGTAGAAAGGTAGATGTTTAAATGGAAAAATATATAGAGATTAATAAATAGATATATAAATAGATAGACAGATAGATAGATATAAAGATAGATAGATTACAGTTAAGGAAATAAAAAGTAGACAGATTAACAGACAAAATTGATTAGTAGATCCCAAATACAGATAAAGACATAGATAGACAAACAAAACACTTGATAATTGAACAGACAGACAGACAAACAACCACACAAGACAGACGAGATACAACACAAAACTCCATCCATCCATCTATTCAC
>NC_066528.1:18080331-18085331 GCF_024679095.1 Eriocheir sinensis | reverse complement strand
TAAAACTTTCAATAAGTGTCCAATTACTTCCCATTTTCTTTAGTCTCCCATTTCTTTCCGTTTTCTTAATTACGTCCCATTTTCTTTAGTTTTCCCTTCTTTCCCATTTTCTTTAGTTTTCCCTTCTTTTCCATTTTCTTTGATCTTCCTTTTCTTCCCGTTTTCACAATTACGTCCCATTTTCTTCTTTTTCTTCCCGTTTTCCCAATAACGTCCTATTTTCTTCTTTTTCTTCCCGTTTTCACAATTACGTCCCATTTTCTTCTTTTTCTTCCCGTTTTCACAATTACTTCCCATTTTCTTCTTTGTTCTTCCCGTTTTCACAATTACGTCCCATTTTCTTCTATTTCTTCCCGTTTTCACAATTACGTCCCATTTTCTTCTTTTTCTTCCCGTTTTCACAATTACGTCCCATTTTCTTCTTTTTCTTCCCGTTTTCCCAATTACGTCCCATTTTCTTCCTTTTCTTCCCGTTTTCCCAATTACGTCCCATTTTCTTCTTTTTCTTCCCGTTTTCCCAATTACGTCTCATTTTCTTCTATTTCTTCCCGTTTTCCCAATTACGTCCCATTTTCTTCTATTTCTTCCCGTTTTCCCAATTACGTCCCATTTTCTTCTATTTCTTCCCGTTTTCACAATTACGTCCCATTTTCTTCTTTTTCTTCCCGTTTTCACAATTACGTCTCATTTTCTTCTATTTCTTCCCGTTTTCCCAATTACGTCTCATTTTCTTCTATTTCTTCCCGTTTTCCCAATTACGTTCCATTTTCTTCTATTTCTTCCCGTTTTCCCATTTACGTCCCATTTTCTTCTTTTTCTTCCCGTTTTCACAATTACATCCCATTTTCTTCTTTGTTCTTCCCGTTTTCCCAATTACGTCCCATTTTCTTCTTTTTCTTCCCGTTTTCACAATTACATCCCATTTTCTTCTTTGTTCTTCCCGTTTTCACAATTACGTCCCATTTTCTTCTTTTTCTTCCTGTTTTCACAATTACGTCCATTTTCTTCCCATTTTCCTTTTTACGTCCCATTTTCTTTGGTCTTCCCCTTATCTTCTCGTCTTCCCATTCTCTGTCAACCCAAGGAGGGAGCGAGGGAGCAATTTGGAGGCTTAGGAGATGAAAGAAGTTGGGTTTACGCGCTAAAGAGTTTATTTTTAGCCACCTGGTCGCAATTACCTGGTTTAGAGGCGGTGCTTTTCTTAATCTTTTCCGTCTAAGTTTTCGTTTCTTCTTTCTCGTTTTCTTTTCCTCGTTCATCTTCGGTATCTGGGAATTTTTTTTTGAGGGGGGGCTTATCCGTTTTTTCTTTTTTTCTTTTTCTCTTTTTTTTCCTTTTTTTCTGATACATTTTCGCCTCTCTCTCTCTCTCTCTCTCTCTCTCTCTCTCTCTCTCTCTCTCTCTCTCTCTCTCTCTCTCTCTCTCTCTCTTGTATATTTTTTTCCGTATTCCGAGTTGTTCTATCTCGTGTGTGTGTGTGTGTGTGTGTGTGTGTGTGTGTGTGTGTGTGTGTGTGTGTGTGTGTGTGTGTGTTTCTCGTTTTGTATGTCTGTTTTTTGGTGTTTGTGTGTTTGTTTTCCCTTGTCTGTCTGTCTGTATGTCTGTATCTCTATGTCTCTATGTTTGTCTGTAGCTGTATGTCTGTATGTATGTCTGTATGTATGTTTGTCTGTATGTATGTATATATCTGTAAGTCTGATTGTCTGTATGTCTGTATCTGTAAGTCTGATTGTCTGTATGTCTGTATCTGTAAGTCTGATTGTCTGTATGTCTGTATCTGTATGTCTGTATCTGTAAGTCTGTTTGTCTGTATGTCTGTATCTGTAAGTCTGTTTGTCTGTATGTCTGTATCTGTAAGTCTGATTGTCTGTATGTCTGTATCTGTAAGTCTGTTTGTCTGTATGTCTGTATCTGTAAGTCTGTTTGTCTGTATGTCTGTATCTGTAAGTCTGTTTGTCTGTATGTCTGTATCTGTAAGTCTGATTGTCTGTATGTCTGTATCTGTACTGAGTTCACGAGAAAGATGGCTAATGTCTTTCCTCTATCGCCTACCCGTTGCAAGGCTTATCAACACGGGTCCAACCTTTCCCTAGCGGTCTTTACCTCCCTCTACGGCGCTCCTCGTTGTCTGAAAGGCCGCCTCTGACACACATTAAGGCCCCTCAAAGGCTCTTAAAGGGGGTAAGACGGCCAGGGAAAAAGGGACGTCCGCGGAAATGGATACCCAGAATTGTGTTACCTCTTATTTCATTTCCTCTTTCTCCTCCTCCTCCTCCTCCTCCTGTTTCTGTTTCTTCTTTGGTCTCCCCTTTCTTCTCGTTTTCTTTGTCTTCCAATTCTTTCCGTTTTCTCGATTACGTCCCATTTTCTTTGGTCTTTCCTTCTTCCCTTCCTCTTCCTTGTCTCTCTTTCTCTACTTCCGTTTATTTATCCAGGTTTTCTCTCTTATTCCCAACTTTACCTCTTTTATTTTGCTTCTTATTTCATCTCCTCCTCCTCCTCCTCCTCCTCCTCCTTGTCTTTTTTTCTGCTTCTGACATTTCCTTCCTTTCCTTTCTTTTCTTTCTCTGTCTCTCTCCTCCGTTTATATTTTTTTTCTTTCTTACTTCTGTTATTTCTTTCTTCTTTTCTTTCTTCTCCTTCTCCTCCTTCTCTTCCTTATCCTGTTTCTCTTTCTGACCTTTCCTTCCCTTCCCTTTCCTTATCTTCCTTTTCCTTCCTTTTCTCCTCCTCCGTTTATATATTCTAATCTTCTTCCTTCCTTACTTTTGTTATTTCTTTTCTTTCTTTCTTTTTCCTCCTCTTCCTCCTTCTGTTTCTCCTTCTGACTTTCCCTTCCTTTCCCTTCCTTTTCCTTCTCTCTCTTTCTCCTCCGTTTATTTATCCAGGTTTTTTCTCCTACTCTCAACTCTCTCTCTCTCTCTCTCTCTCTCTCTCTCTCTCTCTCTCTCTCTCTCTCTCTCTCTCTCTCTCTCTCTCTCTCTCTCTCTCTCTCTCTCTCTCTCTCATGTATAACGAGGCTGTTCATGGAGATTGCGCTGAAAAATAAGTGGGAAGGGAAACACAAATTCAATGGTCATGTTTTGCTTTGCTTCTGTTTTTTAGTTTTTTTTTTTTCATCTTTTTCAACAGTATTTTTTCTCTTTCAACACACGCGTCTGATTTTTCAAACGTCGTATAAGTCTTCAGTATCAATAGTGTGGCTGAGTTGTCGTTCTTTAAGCAGTATTTCAAGAAGGAGTTGGTTGTTTTTTTGTTAATTTTCTTCAATGTCAACTTTTACGTCAGAGTTCTCGTTATCTGGACACTCGGTATAACTCTCCCGACACAAGTTTTCGTTATTTCGACATAGAATCTAACTCCTTCGATATAAGGTCTAACTCATTCGACACAGGTATGCACTCTTCAGACAGGATCACACTCTCTCGACAAAGGTTTTCACTCTTTCGACACAGAATCTAACTCTTTCGATATAAGGTCTAACTCTTTCGACACAGGTATGCGCTCTTCAGACAGGATCACTCTCTCTCAAAGGGTTTTTTCTTTTCGACACATTCCAAACTCTTTCTATATAAGGTTTAACTCTTTCGACACAGGTATTCAATCTTTAGACATAGGATCACACTCTCTCGACAAAGGCTTTCGCTATTTCGACATACGGTCTAACTCTTTCGGTATAAGGTCCAGCGCTATCTACACAAGTTTTAGCAATTTCGACACAGAATCTGGCTCTTTCTATATAAGGTCTAACTCTTTCGACACAGGTATGCGCTCTTCAGACAGGATCACACTCTCTCGACAAAGGTTTTCACTCTTTCGACACAGAATCTAACTCTTTCGATATAAGGTCTAACTCTTTCGACACAGGTATGCGCTCTTCAGACAGGATCACACTCTCTCGACAAAGGTTTTCACTCTTTCGACACAGAATCTGGCTCTTTCTATATAAGGTCTAACTCTTTCGACACAGGTATTTAATCTTTAGACACAGGATCAACTCTCTCGACAAAGGCTTTCGCTATTTCGACATACGGTCTAACTCTTTCGATATAAGGTCCAACGCTATCTACACAAGTTTTAGCTATTTCGACACAGAATCTGGCTCTTTCGATATAAGGTTTAACTCTTTCGACACAGGTATTTAATCTTTAGACACAGGATCACACTCTCTCGACAAAGGTTTTCACTCTTTCGACACAGAATCTAACTCTTTCGATATAAGGTTTAACTCTTTCGACACAGGTATTCAATCTTTAGACACAGGATCAACCCTCTCGACAAAGGCTTTCACGCTTTCGACATACGGTCTAACTCTTTCGATATAAGGTCCAACGCTATCTACACAAGTTTTAGCTATTTCGACACAGAATCTAGCTCTTTCTATATAAGGTCTAACTCTTTCGACACAGGTATTCAATCTTTAGACATAGGATCACACTCTCTCGACAAAGGCTTTCGCTATTTCTACATACGGTCTAACTCTTTCGATATACGGTCCAACGCTATCTACACAAGTTTTAGCTATTTCGACACAGAATCTGGCTCTTTCGATATAAGGTCTAACTCATTCGACACAGGTATGCACTCTTCAGACAGGATCACACTCTCTCGACAAAGGTTTTCACTCTTTCGACACAGAATCTAACTCTTTCGATATAAGGTCCAACTCTTTCGACACAGCTATTGAATCTTCAGACATAGGCTCACACTCTCTCGACAAAGGCTTTCGCTATTTCGACATACGGTCTAACTCTTTCGATATAAGGTCCAACGCTATCTACACAAGTTTTAGCTATTTCGACACAGAATCTGGCTCTTTCTATATAAGGTCTAACTCTTTCGACACAGGTATGCGCTCTTCAGACAGGATCACACTCTCTCGACAAAGGTTTTCACTCTTTCGACACAGAATCTAACTCTTTCGATATAAGGTTTAACTCTTTCGACACAGGTATTGAATCTTTAGACATAGGATCACACTCTCTCGACAAAGGTTTTCA
>NC_066528.1:18075331-18077831 GCF_024679095.1 Eriocheir sinensis | reverse complement strand
AAACATAGAGAAGAGAAGAGGAAAGAGAGAGGGAGAGTTTGAGGGTAACTGTCTGTTTCGTCGTGATCCTTGAAGTTAATGAAGAAAAGGAAAGGAAGAAAAGTGGAAGAAAGAGGAAAGCTATTAGAAACAAATGAAGGGTATTGAAGTTGGGGGGAACGAAGAGAGAAACTAAGAGGAGGTAAGAGGAAGAGAGGAAAGAGGAGAGATAGAGTTTGATGTCACTGTTTGTATCGGAAAGATCGTTGAAGTAAATGAAGAAAAGAAGGAAGAAACAGAGGAAGAGGAGGAAAGAGGAAAGATATGAGAAACAAACAACGGGTATTAAACGTGAAGGGAACGAAAAGAGGAACTAAGAGGAGCTAAGAGGAACAGACGAAGGCTATTGAAGTTGAGGGGCATGAAGGGAGGAGAAGGACTGAGACGGTAGGACTGGAAATATAGATAGTAGAAGAAGTAGTAGTAGTAGTAGTAGTAGTAGTAGTAGTAGTAGTAGTAGTAGTAGTAGTAGTAGTAGTAGTAGTAGTAGTAGACATATTAAACTACTAGTGAATGAAAGCAAAACAGCAAAAAAACGAAAATAAAACACAGATTGATCTACTGAATAAGACGAAACAAAGCAACAATTGAATAAAAAACACACACATTGGACCAGTGAATAAAGAAAAAAAACAATAAAGAAAAGAAAATACAGATTGGTCTAGTGAATAAAACAATAAAACAACAACAACAACAAGTGAAGAAAAAAACACAGATTGAACCACTGAATAAAACACAACACACACACACACACACACACACACACACACACACACACACACACACACCAAAAAAAAAAAAAGACGCCCTGGAAAACGTATTGCCAGGATCAAAATATTAGTTAGGCCGAGACACACACACACACACACACACACACACACACACACACACACACACACACACACACACACACACTGGCCCCGCTGTCCCAAACGCTATAATAAATCCATGACCACGCCAATAATGCAATCAGGACAACAACAACAACAACAACAACAACAACAACTAGCCCCTACATAACAGATAAAAGTATGTGTGTGATTGTGTGTGATTGTGTGTGTGTGTGTGTGTGTGTGTGTGTGTGTGTGTGTGTGTGTTCATTCCGCTCACACAATAACACTGACAGAGAAAGAAATGACCAGTATTAAGCTGGCTATCTACATCTCTCTCTCTCTCTCTTTATATATCTCTTTATCTATCTATCTATCTATCTATCTATCTATCTCTTTATCTATCTATCTTTGTCAATCTATATATTTTTCTCATCTTACATTCTCTCTTTCTGTCTCTGTATATCTCTATCTCTCTATGTAATTATCTATCTATCTATCTATCTATCGTTCTCTATCTAGCTTTATCTATCATTCTCTCGCTCTTTACTTTCTTTTTCCTCCTCTGTCTTAATCTCCTTCCCTTTTCATCATTATTTCTTTATCGTATTTTCTCTTTCTCCTGTATATCTTTCTATGCCTCTCTCTCTCTCTCTCTCTCTCTCTCTCTCTCTCTCTCTCTCTCTCTCTCTCTCTCTCTCTCTCTCTCTCTCTCTCTCTCTCTCTCTCTCTCTCCTGCGTTCTTTATTTGTCACATCCTTTCTCTTTCTCTTCAAAAATGTCCCTTTCTTATTTTTCTCTTCTCCTCCTCCTCCTCCTCCTCCTCCTCTCCACAAGAAACTAATGGTCCCATCTCCTTTCTTTCCTCTCCTTCCTTCAATTGTCTATGTTTTCCTTCCTTTCCTTTCTACCCTTCCCTCTCCTCTTCTTCTCCTTCTCCACCTCCTCTTCCTCCTCTCTCCTAAATCCCATGCCCTCATCTCCTTCCTTTCCTCTCCCTCCTTCTTTTGTCACAGTCTCCCTTCCTTTCCCTTCTACCCTTCCACGTTTTCTTTCTCTCGGTGGCTGAGGTCCTAGACAGCGGATCCCACAAAGAGCCGCCTTGTTCTCCCACAACAAGACTCGCGCTATTGAAAGAATTAAAAATGGGAACAGTTTTGGGCTGAGGAGGCGAAGGAGGAGGAGGAGGAGGAGAAGGAGAAGGAGGAGGAGGATATACAACACAGCAATAACTAGGGAATGGAGGAAGAGGAGGAAGAAGAGGAACAGAACGAAAAGAAAGGTGAAGGAAGAAGAGGAAGATTATAAGAAGGAAGAGGAGGAAGAGGAGGAAGAATAGGGGATAGAGGAAGAGGAGGAGGAGGAAGAATAGGGAGATGAAGGAGGAGGAGGAGGAAGAAGAGGAGGAAGAAGGAGGAGGAGGATATACAACACAGCAATAACTAGGGAGAGGAGAAAGAGGAAGATGGAGAAAGATGATGAAAATAAAGAAGAAGGAAAAGAAGAGGAAAAATATAAGTACAGAGAAGAGGAGAAAGAAAAATGAAAAGAGAGGAAGAGGAGGAGGAAGAGGAGGAGGAAGAGGAAGATTGAGAAAGAGGATGAAAAGAAAGATGAAGGAAGGAGAGGAA
>NC_066528.1:18065331-18070331 GCF_024679095.1 Eriocheir sinensis | reverse complement strand
TTTTTTTACTCTTTTTTAATGTATATGTTTCTATTTGGCGTCCCGTAGAGTTTCTGTTTTTTTTTTTATTGGCTCTCATAGTCGGACCCAATCTGTACTACGAAGGGATGCTTTTATTTACAGTGAATCCTCTTCTTGCTTACAATCCGGATCTTGTTAGCGGCATCTCCATTCACTATTGTTTTCTCCTCCCTTCTAGCATCCTCCATTTTTGTATACGACTTAGTTATAGTTTTGGATTGATATTTTCTTTGTTTTTCTTTCCATGGTTCTGTTTTTCATGTGTGGACAGCATCAATTCGGTGTTTTCTTGTTGTAAAAATTGAGAAGCAGTTTGATTATTATGGTGATTCGAATTCATATATATTTGCTTTTATTTGTTAGGGAGACACTTTTTCTTACATCACAGTGCTTGGAAAATCACTTAACTATTTTTTTGTTTCTTCATATTAGTAGACAATCAGCATATCTATTTTTGTTCCTTTATATCATTAGAAAAATCAACATATCTATTTTTGTTCCTTCATATCATTAGAAAAATCAGCATATCTATTTTTGTTCCTTCATATCATTAGAAAAATCAGCATATCTATTTTTGTTCCTTCATATCATTAGAAAAATCAGCATAACTTATTTTTGTTCCTTCATATCATTAGAAAAATCAGAATAACCTATTTTTGTTCCTTCATATCATTAGAAAAATCAGCATATCTATTTTTGTTCCTTCATATCATTAGAAAAATCAGCATATCTATTTTTGTTCCTTCATATCATTAGAAAAATCAGCATATCTATTTTTGTTCCTTCATATCATTAGAAAAATCAGCATATCTATTTTTGTTCCTTCATATCATTAGAAAAATCAGCATATCTATTTTTGTTCCTTCGTATCATTAGAAAAATCAGCATATCTATTTTTGTTCCTTCGTATCATTAGAAAAATCAGCATATCTATTTTTGTTCCTTTATATCATTAGAAAAATCAGCATATCTAATTTTGTTACTTAATATCAATAGAAAATCAGCATATCTTATTTTGTTCCTTCATATCATTATAAAAATCATAATATATATTTTTTTTACTTCATATCATTAGAAAAATCAGCATATCTATTTTTGTTCCTTCATATCATTAGAAAAATCAGCATATCTATTTTTGTTCCTTCATATCATTAGAAAAATCAGCATATCTATTTTTGTTCCTTCATATCATTAGAAAAATCAGCATATCTATTTTTGTTCCTTCATATCATTAGAAAAATCAGCATATCTATTTTTGTTCCTTCATATCATTAGAAAATCAGCATATCTATTTTTGTTCCTTCATATCATTAGAAAAATCAGCATATCTATTTTTGTTCCTTAATATCATTAGAAAAATCAGCATATCTATTTTTGTTCCTTCATATCATTAGAAAATCAGAATATCTATTTTTGTTCCTTCATATCATTAGAAAAATCAGCATATCTATTTTTGTTCCTTCATATCATTAGAAAAATCAGCATATCTATTTTTGTTCCTTCATATCATTAGAAAAATCAGCATATCTATTTTTGTTCCTTCATATCATTAGAAAAATCAGCATATCTATTTTTGTTCCTTCATATCATTAGAAAAATCAGCATATCTATTTTTATTCCTTCATATTATTAGAAAAATCACCATACCTATTTTTGTTCCTTCATATCATTAGAAAAATCAGCATATCTATTTTTGTTCCTTCATATCATTAGAAAAATCAGCAAACCTATTTTTGTTCCTTTATATCATTAGAAAAATCACCATACCTATTTTCCTCCCTTCATATCATTAGAAAAATCAGAATAACTTATTTTTCTTTCTTCCTATTAATGGGAAAATCACTACCTCTTATTTTCTTACTTCATATTATATTAAAAAATCACCTTTCAACTGCCTTTTTTTAATTCATATTTCTGGAAAATTTTCAGTAACTTTTCTTTCGTTCATATTACTAGAAAAACCATCAACTAGTTTTCTCTTTCTTCACATTACTGAAAAAAATTAATAACTATTATTTTCTTTCTTCATATCCCGGAAAATTTACACGACTTTCATTTTCTTTCCCCCTTTCATCTATTGTTTTCTTTCTTCATATCCCGGAAAATTCACCTCGACTTTCCTTTTTTCCCTTCATCTATTATTTTCTTTCTTCATATCCCGGAAAATTTACACGACTTTCCTTTTTTCCCCTTCATCTATTATTTTCTTTCTTCATATCCCGGAAAATTCAGCTCGACTATCATTTTTTCCCCTTCATCTTTTATTTTCTTTCTTCATATCCCGGAAAATTCACCTCGACTATCATTTTTTCCCCTTCATCTTTTATTTTCTTTCTTCATATCCCGGAAAATTCACAGGACTTCCATTTTTTCCCTTCATCTATTATTTTCTTTCTTCATATCCCGGAAAATTCACCTCGGCTTTCATTTTTTCCCTTCATCTATTATTTTCTTTCTTCATATCCCGGAAAATTCACCTCGACTTTCCTTTTTTCCCTTTTTATCTATTGTTTTCTTTCTTCATACCCCGGAAAATTCACAGGACTTTCATTTTTTCCCTTCATCTATTATTTTCTTTCTTCATATTATCAGTAAATTCACCTACCTATTATTTTCTTTCTTCATATCCCGGAAAATTCACCTCGGCTTCCATTTTTTCCCCTTCATCTATTATTTTCTTTCTTCATATCCCGGAAAATTTACAGGACTTTCATTTTTTCCCCTTCATCTATTATTTTCTTTCTTCATATCCTGGAAAATTTACACGACTTTCATTTTTTCCCCTTCATCTATTATTTTCTTTCTTCATATCCCGGAAAATTCACAGGACTTTCATTTTTTCCCCTTCATCTATTATTTTCTTTCTTCATATCCCGGAAAATTCACCACGATTTTCATTTTTTTCCCCCTTTAGTTTTTACGTGCTCCTGGTGGCAAGCTCAGCGCGCCTGCCACGGTTTATTTCTCTTCCTTTCTCCCGCCCTGACGCCTTCAAAAAGGAGCAAGACGTAACTTTCCCCGGCAAAAAGTTAAGAGCGAGTCGGGGTCCCACACATCGCGGCGGGGCGTCCACAACAGACAGCCTCGACGATACTTGCTAAACACACTCACACGCGTTCTTTTCTACAACAAAGGAGACGGCTCAAGGGCTACAAAAAGAGAGCAAAAAGAAGCCTGTTACTCGCTGCTCCCATAACAGATGACAGTAAAGAATAGTCAAAAGAGGTATGATATAAAAGGAGGAAGATAACTGAAAATATATACACAAAACCTGATCTAACCCTACCTAACCTTACCTAACCTTACACATACTTAGCTAAACTCCGTGACACGCGTATGATATAAAAGGAGGAAGATAACTGAAAATATATACACAAAACCTGACCTAACCCTGCCTAACCTTATCTAACATATCCTAACCTTACTTAACCTTACACATACTTAGCTAAACTCCGTGACACGCGTATGATATAAAAGGAGGAAGATAGCTGAAAATATATACACAAAACCTGACCAAACCCTACCTAACCTTATCTAACATATCCTAACCTTACCTAACCTTACACATACTTAGCTAAACTCCGTGACAAGCGTATGATATAAAAGGAGGAAGATAACTGAAAATATATACACAAAACCTGGCTTAACCCAACCTAACTTAACCTAACAAATACTAACATGAACTTACGGAGCTTCGACGATACTTTCTAAACACACTCACACGCTTCCTGACAATATAAGAAGCAAGAGACGTGAGAATAGATACATGGAACCTAACTTAACCTAACCTAACCTAAACTAAAGTAACCTATCTTGACCTGACCTGATATCCTTACCTTAACTAACCTAACCTAACATATCCTAAACTTACCTAACATCCTTACCTAATCTAACTTTACCTAACCTAACCTAAACTAAACTAACCTATCTTGACCTGACCTGATATCCTTACCTTAACTAACCTAACCTAACATCCTTACCTAATCTAACCTTACCTAACCTAACCTAAACTAAACTAACCTATCCTAACCTTACCTAACACCCTTACCTTACCGAGAGTTACCTAATATATCCTAACCTTACCTTAAATCCTTATCTAACCTTACCTAACATATCTTAATCTTACCAAACATATCTTAAGCTTACCTAACCTTACCTAACATCCTTACCTTATCTAACCTTACCTAACATATCTTAGCCTTATCTAACCTTACCTAATGTATCTTAATCTTACATAACAACATATCCTAACCTTACCTGACATCCTTACCTTACCTAACCTTACCTAACATATCCTAACCTTACCTAACATCCTTATCTAACCTTACCTAACATATCTTAACCTTATCTAACCTTACCTAATGTATCTTAATCTTACATAACAACATATCCTAACCTTACCTGACATCCTTACCTTACCTAACCTTACCTAACATATCCTAACCTTATCTGACATCCTTACCTTACCTAACCTTGCCTAACATACCTTACCTTACCTAACATATCCTAATCTTACTTAACTTTATCTAACACATCCTAACTTTACCTAATATATCCTAACTTTACCTAGCCTTATTTAACTTATCCTAACCTTGTCTAACCTTACCTAACATATCCTAACCTTACCTAACCTTACACATACTTAGCTAAACACCGTGGGGCAAGATAACTGAAAATAAATGTATAAAAACTAACCTAACCTAACTTAACCTAACCTAACCTATCCTAACCTTACCTACCCTTATTTGACTTGACCTTAGCTAACCTTACATAATCCCACACATAACTAAACACCTTGAAATGCTTCCTCGTGTAACATAACAAGCAATATAACAAAATAAACAATGGGAAAGGAAGGAAAAAAATGTTAGATAGATATTGAATCGATATAACTATGTCTGTTTGTCTGTCTGTCTATCTATCTATCTATCTATCTATAAGTCTGTCTGTCTATCTATCTATCTATATGTCAGTCTGTC
>NC_066528.1:18047831-18062831 GCF_024679095.1 Eriocheir sinensis | reverse complement strand
CATGGCCTTCTTTGGGATCCTGGAGGTAGGTAAGAATGGGGTAGAGGATACGTGAGGGAAAGAAGGAAGAGGAAAAGAGAAATAGTAGAGATGAACAAGACATAGAACGATACAGATTCCAGCTTTAAACAGAATATATTTACCTGTGGAGAGACTTTCATGGCCTTCTTTGGGATCCTAGAGGTAGGCAAGACTGGGATAGAGGATACGTGAGGGAAAGAAGGAAAGGAAAAAAAGAGAAACAGAAGAGAGAGAAGAATAGGATATAGACGATACATATTCCACCTTCAAACAGAATATATTTACCTGTGGAGAGACTTTCATGGCCTTCTTTGGGATCCTAGAGGTAGGCAAGACTGGGATAGAGGATACGTGAGGGAAAGAAGGAAAGGAAAAAAAGAAAAACAGAAGAGAGAGAAAAACAAGACATGAGACGATACATCTTCCAGCGTTAAACAGGAGATATTTACCTGTGGAGAGACTTTCATGGCCTTCTTTGGGATCCTAGAGGTGGGCAAGACTGGGATAGAGGATACGTGAGGGAAAGAAGGAAAGGAAAAAAAGAAAAACAGAAGAGAGAGAAAAACAAGACATGAGACGATACATATTCCAGCGTTAAACAGGAGATATTTACCTGTGGAGAGACTTTCATGGCCTTCTTTGGGATCCTAGAGGTAGGCAAGACTGGGATAGAGGATACGTGAGGGAAAGAAGGAAAGGAAAAAAAGAGAAACAGTACAGAGAGAAAAACAAGACATAAGACGATACATATTCCAGCGTTAAACAGGAGATATTTACCGCGTTAGACTCTCGCGTCGAAATTACGAAAACTCGAAATTCTGGAGATGGAAAAAATAGGTTAAGCTTCTCTGTGGCGTTTGAGAATAGTCATATCATAACGTTCATTAATATTACCTTTGTGACACGAGACAGACCCACTTTGGCACATTCTGACATTCTCATTTCCCGTTTCTTTCTAATGTTCTTGCTTGCTACTGGTTCCTTTTTTAATATCCTTTTCTTTCGCTAATTATTTCCTTTTTTAACCTCCCTTCCTTCGCAGCTTCATCTAATCTCCCTTCCTTCCTACGACTGTTTCCTCCCTTGATCTCCCTTTCTTTCTGTTAATACTTCTTCCCTTAACCTCAATAGCTCCCTGTTAATCCTTCTCCCTCTAACTTCCCCTTCTCCCTGTTACCAATTCCTCCCTTAACCTCCCTTCCTTCCTGTTAGTATTCCCTCCCTTCCTTTCTGTTAGTATTTCCTCCCTTAACCTCCCTTCCTGCCTGTTAATCCTTCTCTCCCTAACTTCCCCTTCTCCCTGTTAACAATTCCTCCCTTAACCTCCCTTCCTTCCTGTTAGTATTCCCTCCCTTCATTTATGTTAGTATTTCCTCCCTTAACCTCCCTTCCTTCCTGTTAATCCTTCTCTCCCTAACCTCCCTTCTCCCTGTTACCAATTCCTCCCTTAACCGCCCTTCTTTCCTGTTAATATTCCCTCCCTTCATTTCTGTTAGTATTTCCTCCCTTAACCTCCCTTCCTTCCTGTTAATCCTTCTCCCTCTAACTTCCCCTTCTCCCTGTTACAAATTCCTCCCTTAACCTCCCTTCCTTCCTGTTAGTATTCCCTTCCTTCCTTTCTGTTAGTATTTCCTCCCTTAACCTCCCTTCCTTATAATCATTCCCTCCTTTAATCTCCCTTCTTTCTGTTACTATTTCCTCCCTTAACCTCAATTTCTTCCTCCTTCCTGTTAATATTTCCTCCCTTCTTCTTGTCAATATTTCTTCCTTAATCTCCCTTGCTTCCTGTTATTATTTCCTTCATTAATCTCCCTTCTTTCTGTTACTATTTCCTCCCTTAACCTCCCTTCCTTCCTGTATTTCCTCCCTTCCTTTCTGTTAGTATTCTCTCCCTTTCTTTCTGTTAGTATTTCCTCCCTTATCCTCCCATCCTTATAATCTTTCCTTCCTTGATCTCCCTTCTTTCTGTTACTATTTCCTCCCTTAACCTCAATTTCTTCCTCGTTCTTGTTAATATTTCCTCCCTTCTTGTCAATATTTCTACCTTAACCTCCCTTCCTTCCTTATAATCTTTCCTTCCTTGACCTCCCTTCTTTCCTTTACTATTTCCTCCCTCAACCTCACTCACTTCCTTTCAATATTTCTCCCTTAACCTCCCTTCCTTTCTGTTACTTATCCCTCCCTTAATCTCCCTCAGTTCCCGTAGCGGCCAAGTCAACACGAAACATACAATATCCATCAAAACAACGGGCTATACATGTTTGTCGATCACGGGTTCGATTCCTGGCGGCACCGTGATGAATGCTCTCCCGTGCCAACCCATAAAAGACCAGGCCGAAAGCGCAGGACGGCAAACACGGGTCGCCAACAAAGAGAAAGGAAGAAAAATGAATGTTTGCGGATAAGAGAAGGTTATTGGGTAGGGTATCTTAGCAGGAGAGAGAGGAAAGGAGAGAGGAAAAGTAGAGGTAGAGATAGGCAAAAAGAAGTGGATATAGGAATTAACGAAGGAAAAGAGAGACAAAAAAATGAGTGTTTGCGGATAAGAGAAGGTTATTGGGTAGGGTATATTAGCAGGAGAGAGAGGAAAGGAGAGAGGAAAAGTAGAGGTAGAGATAGGCAAAAATAAGTGGATATAGGAATTAACGAAGGGAAAGTGAAACAGAAAAAGAGAGAAGAGAGAGAGAGAGAGAGAGAGAGAGAGAGAGAGAGAGAGAGAGAGAGAGAGAGAGAGAGAGAGAGAGAGAGAGAGAGAGCATGACTTTTCACTTGTTTGCTCAGTCTCTTTCTTTCTTTCTTCTGGTTCTGTGTGTGTGTGTGTGTGTGTGTGTGTGTGTGTGTGTGTGTGTGTGTGTGTGTGTGTGGAGAGGTGTATTATTTCTGTAGCTACTCTCTCTCTCTCTCTCTCTCTCTCTCTCTCTCTCTCTCTCTCTCTTCATTATTTTTCCATTATCTTCTCATTATCGGTATTTCGCCTCCATAATCTTTCTCTCGTAGGTCATTGATCGTCATTTTTCATTTTGATAGGTCCATTATTTTCTACCTTCCTTCCTTCCTTTCTGATTGGCTTGCGGCGTTGACTTGACCTGACCTGACCTGACCTCTGCCTTCCTTCCTTCGCTTGTCACGCATTTTTGGTTCGTTTCTTTTCGTATTCAATCTCTATGTCTTTCCTTTATTAACTAAGTCTTTTATTCACTTAAGTTTTGTTTCTTGTATGTATGTTCCTCTCTCTCTCTCTCTCTCTCTCTCTCTCTCTCTCTCTCTCTCTCTCTCTCTCTCTCTCTCTCTCTCTCTCTCTCTCTCTCTCTCTCTCTCTCTCTCTGTTTTTTTATTTTTTTTATTTCTACGTCTCAAGGATTTCGTCTTCACTTGTTATCTTCCTTAATATCTATGTCTTTCCTTTATTAACTAAGTCTTTGGTTCATTTAAGTCTTGTTTATTATATGTATGCTTGTGTCTGGCTATTTATCTATCTGTCTGTCTGTCTCTGTCTCCTTCCTCTCGTTTTCAAGTTCTCTTTCGCTTATTAGGAATTTTGGCTTCACTTTTTATCCTACGTAATCTGTTCCTCTTTATTAACTAAGCCTTCGATTCACTAAAGTCTTATTTCTTATATGTATCCTCGTGTCTGGCTATCTATCTATTTATCTATCTGTCTGTCTCTCCCTCTCTCTTCCTTGTTTGCAGTATCGGTAGTTCAGTTTTTTTTTCTTCTCTCCCCTTCGTGTTTGACTTTCTTTCCGTGTCCAGGGCTCCAGGTGGCTCGGGGATAACAGGCAGACGATGTGCGGGCGTTTTTAAGCTGTTCCGGCTATGGGTGTTTCCTTTGGCAACCTCGATCTCAAAGGTGGAGTAGATGGATGGATGGATGGTGAGGGTAGCTGAGGAACGAGGGACGGAAAGGCGATGTGCTAGGAATTTTAAGATGTTCTGACCTTCCTTTCCTTTCCTTTCCTTTGGACCGCTCGCTTTCAAAGATGGAGTTGATGGATGGATGGATTGTGAAGGTGGCCGTCATGTTCTCGTTATTTTTCCTCCGTCATTTCCCCGCGTCATGCTCCCGTCCGACCCTCCAGAAGGTCTAAGGGTCTGTCAGGAAGTGCCACACGCAACCTTCTCCAGCTCGCGTGTCTTTGATCTTGAGGGAAACTTGAGGACGCTATATAGAAGTCAATTACTGAAAGAGAAGGAGGAGGAGGAGGAGGGAATGAAGGAGGAGGAGGAGGCAAAGCAGTGTGGGAGGGAAGACGAGACAAAGAGGAGAAGGAGGAGGAAGAAGAGGAGGAGGAGGAGGTACAGCAGTGCAGCGGAAGACGATGCGAGGAGAAGGAGGAAGAAGAGAAGGAGGAGAAGGAAGGGTAGGAGGAGGAGAAGGAGGAAGAGATGAAGGAAGAGGAGGAGGAAGAGATGAAAGAAGAGGAGGAAGAGATGAAGGAAGAGGAGGAGGAAGAGAAGGAGAAGGAGGAAGAAGAAGGAGGAGAAGAGATGAAGGAAGAGAAGGAGAGGAGGAGAAAGGAAAACCAAACAACTCAGGTGTATTTCTTGGTCTGTTGCAACACTGAAAGACATAAACATAACTTGGAGAGTGAGTCAAACACCGCTTTTCAGTGAGTCACACATCTTGTATTTCCCTGAGAGCAGTGTTGAGGGGAGCGTCAAAGAGCTAGGAACGTGCACACAGGAGTCTAAGGAAAGAGCGGAATGGTAGCAAGACGAGATGAAGAGGCTGGTAAATTGTGTATCCCATCGCTGCCACCATTTATTAAAGTGTATCCCATCGCTGCCACCATTTATTAAAGTGTATCCCACCGCTGTCACCAGTTATTAAAGTAAGACGAATAGTTGCCACCATTTATTAAAGTGTATCCCACCGCTGCCACCATTTATTAAGGTAAGACGAACAGCTGCCACCGTCTGTTAAGCTAAAACGATCCACCGCCAATATCCAAGACCAGCTTATAGGATCCAAGTCAGCAACCGTTACCTTCTGAAGCCTCTTTCCTCATCCCTATAGCAAGGTCTAGCACTCCATCCAGACAAAGCAATGTAAGGAGTAACTATCGTAAATATTCAATAGGAGATGTGACCGAGTATATGTTTGCGTGTACTGCTTTTAATATTGCCTACGAGCAGACTTTCTAGATACGGCAAAACAAGAAGGAAGGATGGATGGAAGGAAGGGAAGGATGGATGGGAAGGGCGGAGGGAAGAAGGAAGGGAAGGATGGAGGAAAGGGTGGAGGGAAGAAGGAAAGGAAGGATGGATGGAAGGGTGGAGGGAAGGATGGAGGGAAGGGTGGAGGAAAGAAGGAAGGAAAGGATGCCTCGAAACAAAAACTCTTGGTGAGGAAATGCTTGCAGGGAAGTTGAACCTTGTCGGGAGGTTGTGTGATTTCCCGAGTGGCGTGCGAGTCTTGATCTGCCGCTAAGAATTCCATTCCCAGACAACACACACACACACACACACACACACACACACACACACACACTTCCTCCCGAAACTGACCTCTCTTTTTGGACACTCCTTTGACCTTTATTCAGGAGCAGTAAGTAGCGGGCTTTTTTTTTAATATATATGTTTCTTTACGCCCTTGAACTGTCTCCTTAGCTGTAAACACACACACACACACACACACACACACACCTATCCTCCCGAAATTGACCTCTCTTTTTGGACACTCCTTTGACCTCTATTCAGGAGCGGTAAGTAGCGGGCTTTTTTTTTTATATATATGTTTCTTTACGCCCCTGAACTGTCTCCTTAGCTGTAAACACACACACACACACACACACACACACACACACACACACACACACACACACACACACACACACACATCAATAAACACCATGCCCTACACACATACACACATACTCTTCACATAATTCCAATGAGTCAACAAGATCATAGAGGAAGTGAGACAAGACTATCCAATCCCCTACAGTCAAGACTCTAAAGATCTCGGTATTTCATTTCATTCCTCTTCTTTCTATTTCCGCTTCATACTAATATCATACTCTCTCTCTCTCTCTCTCTCTCTCTCTCTCTCTCTCTCTCTCTCTCTCTCTCTCTCTCTTACAGGTTAGAGAAAGACCAAAGCACGCCCGAAAACATTAGACTTTACAATGATGCAAGGCGACGAGTAAAAAGATTAGTGCATCAGGCAAAGCGTAGATATGAAGTAAATATTGCAGCCAACTGTAAAAATAATCCGAAATCCTTCTTCAGTTACATAAACAACAGAAAGGCGATCAGAAGTGGAATTGGACCTTTAATAAACAGCGACGGTGCACTAGTGACTGACAGCCAACACGTTGCAAACCTATTAAATAATTACTTTTCCTCGGTGTTTAATAATAACAGTCCTCCCACCACCACCACCAACACCAGTACTAATGTAAATCCCGAGCATGCATTGTCTAACTTTGAAATAAAACCCGATGAAGTCCTTAAAGCCCTCAAATCACTTAAAACAAATAAAAGTCCTGGACCTGATAAAGTATATCCAACTCTGCTGAAAGAAACAAAGAGCGAAATACTCTCCTCCTCACAACCGTATTCAATATGTCCTTGCGACAAGGCATTGTCCCTTCAGATTGGAAAAAGGCTAACGTGACACCGATTTTTAAGAACGGAGACAAAAAGTACCAGGTAATTACAGGCCCATTAGTCTAACTTCGGTTGTAGGTAAGCTACTTGAGGGCATAATTAGAGACAAAATTGTGAGTTACCTTGAAAGCCACTCATTAATTGGGGACTCACAACATGGCTTCCGAAATAAAAGATCCTGCCTATCAAATCTATTAACCTTTTATAACGACCTCTTCACTGTTTATGACGTAACCAAATCACTGGACGTAGTCTATCTTGATTTCAAGCGTTTGATAAAGTCCCGCATCATAAATTACTTTACAAATTAAAACAAATAGGTATTGACGGTCAGGTAAACCAATGGATCGCGAATTGGTTGAGCAACAGACAACAAAGAGTAGTGATTGACGGATTTAACTCAGAGTGGGCGCCTGTCACTAGTGGCGTCCTCAGGGCTCGGTTCTGGCCCAGTGCTCTTCATTATTTACATCAACGACGTGGATGTTGGACTCAATAACCGCATTAGTAAATTTGCAGACGACACAAAGATTGGTAAATCGGTTCTCACTGATGAAGACAGGCAAAGCCTCCAAGAGGATTTGCACAAAATTTCAGCTTGGTCGGATAGATGGAGATGCCCTTTAACGTAGACAAGTGCCAGGTCCTTCAAGTTGGAACGAGGAATAAAAGTTTGATTACGAAATGCGCGGCGTTAAACTCAAAAGCGTTCAATGCGTCAAGGACTTGGGGTCAAAATCGCGTCAAACCTCAAATTCTCACAGCAATGCATCGATGCAGCAAATAAAGCGAACAGAATGTTGGGCTTCATTAAAAGAAACTTTTATTTAAGAATAAAGATGTAATACTCCCGCTCTACAACAGTTTAGTCAGACCCCACTTGGAATATGCGGTACAGTTTTGGTCTCCCCACCATGCAAAGGATATTGCTAAATTAGAAGGTGTTCAGCGTCGGGCAACGAAAATTATCCCTTCCTTGCGCAACAAATCCTACGAAGAAAGGCTTTCACCCTTAACATGTTCTCTTGAGAAACGTCGCCTCCGAGGAAAACTGATCGAATGTTTTAAAATACTTAATGGTTTCACGAATGTAGACAGATCAACATTGTTTATGATCGATGACACTTTGCGCACGAGGAACAATGGCGTAAAACTCAGATGTAGACAAGTAAATTCAGACTGCACCAAATTTTTCTTCACCAACGTTGTAGTGCGAGAATGGAATAAGCTCCCATCATCAGTGGTCCAGTGTAACACGATTGACTCCTTCAAAAATAAGCTCGACCGTCACTTCCTTCAACTTAATATCAACTAGAGTAGAAATGCAACGTTTTGGAGTCTTCTGATTAATGTAAAATCACTTAGGTTTAAGGACAGACCACCAAGTCTGGACCATGGGGTCTGTGTGGTCTGATTTTCTATGTAAATCTATGTTAATCTCTCTCTCTCTCTCTCTCTCTCTTGACCCTTTCCCTTATCTTCCTTCCTTTCCTCCACCCTCCTTACCTTCCTACTCTTCCCTTCCCTCCTTCCCCCTTCCTTCAACCTCTCTTATCCACGATCCCTCCCCTTCCTTCTCGCTCGCCAACCGTTTTGACTTGTAACGCTGAGATATGAACACCGTAACATCAATCATCTCTTCTATACTCTTCCATATCAAGTTAAAATAGAAAAAAATATATATTAACAGACTTTAACACACATTCATTAGCCAACCGTTTTGACTTGTAACGCTGAGATATGAACACCGTAACATCAATCATCTCTTCTATACTCTTCCATATCAAGTTGAAATAGAAAAAAAAACATATATCAATAGACTTTAACACACATTCATTAGCTTAAGGGACTATAGGATAAATATAACCATAGACTTTAACATACATTCATCAACTTAAAAGACTGACGTAAAGGAAACTAGGAAATAAATCTCTCTAAACTTGTTAATACATTTTTCATACATACATACAAGACATTTCATTGCCCAGGAACACACAACTGATAAGGCTTTCTCAGGAGTTTTGGGCATTTCCAAGAGTAGTTTTATGACCCTGGTGGTAGTTTGACCCTTCTTCTGTACCATGAACCTGAAGAAACACTCATTAGAACCCGACTGACCCCTCTCTGACCTTTAGAAATAGCTGATATGAGAAGCAAAAATGTCTTATTATACCGACCTATAAGTTTATACACAGACAAATATGAACACGGGAAATATAAATCCGTAGACTTTTACTCGCATTCATCAGCGGGTAGTCTAGCTCGCCCTGACAGTAAATGAAAATGGGAAAAATAAATCCGTAGACTTTTACTCGCATTCATCAGCGGGTAGTCTAGCTTGCTCTGACAGTAAATGAAAATGGGAAAAATAAATCCGTAGACTTTTGCGAACCTCTGATGAGTTGAACCGCGAGTTTCCTCTCCGCTCAAAGTCCAGTTACTCCCCATAGTCTTGGCTCACTCATACATGCTGGCTTGTGGGTTTTAACGAACATAAAAACAAAGGAAAAAGGAACCATATATACACACACACAAACATACATACAGATAGACAGGCAGAGAGAGATACAGACATATAGACATACACACATATATACATACCTAGGAAATTAAATACTAAAAGAAAAAAACTAATACACATATATTCATACACGTATACATACATACAGACAGACAGACAGACACACACACACACACGTTCATACTTAAATAATGAAATACAAAGAAGAGATAGCAAATACACATTCATACAGACACACATACATATATATACACATTCATACATACATACATTCATACATACATACATACACACACACATATATACGTAGATAATGAAATACAGAGGTCTATGCATACAAAACTCACGCAGAGTACATTCAAGCCAGCGCAGATTTACAGCAAAAATGGAAATGGAAATATGTTTTGGGAGACCGACTACAAATTATTCATGTCAAAAATGGCCATAAAGAGAGAGAGAGAGAGAGAGAGAGAGCATGTATTCCTCTTCTTTCTATTTCCGCTTCATACTATTATCATACTCTCTCTCTCTCTCTCTCTCTCTCTCTCTCTCTCTCCACATTTCTTATCACCGTTCAAGTTAGGCAGAAAAAACCCCTAATCTTTTCACATCAATTCCCTCTTCCTCAACTTTCTCTCCTCCTCCTCCTCCTCCTCCTCCTCCTCCTCCTCCTCCACCTCTTCCTCCCTGATTTCCCCCGTAAAAGCCTCTACTCGGATTCAATTACGCCCACTGCACTTTAAAACCTTTCCACGCTACACCGTCAAAACAGCTTTCCCGGCGGCGGCGTGCTGAGGGGGGCGAGTCTGTGCCGCGCCTGTTTCGTGGGTGTGTGGGGGATGGTGGGAAGGGAGGAGGAAGGGGAGAGAGGGGGTGTACTTGTGTGGGGGTGGGGAGGTTGTGTGTGGGGGTGGGGAGGGGAGGAGGAAGGGGAGAAAGGGGGTGTACTTGTGTGGGGATGGGGAGGTTGTGTGTGGGGGTGGGAAGGGGAGGAGGAAGGGGAGAGAGGGGGTGTACTTGTGTGGGGGTGGGGGAGGTTATGTGTGTGTGTATGTGGAGGGGAGGTGTGTGTGCGTGTGTGTGTAGGGGTGCGTGTGTGGGGGCGGGGTGAGTCCGTGTGCGTGTGTGTGTGTGTGTGTGTGTGTGTGTGTGTGTGTGTGTGTGCATTTCATTCAGACTACTCGTATATTCATTCTTTCTTCTTCGTCAATAATATCTTTCAATTTCCTAAGACTTCTCATACTAATCATTACTATTCTCTAAACTTTTTTCCGAACTTAATATCTTCCCTTAATTAAACTTTCTAACACAGGGACACATATTCTAACACACAAAGCATTTCAATCTACTCCTATTTTCACTATTTCCTTTTCGACATCAGTATCTTTGCCTTCCTAAGACTTAGCATACTAATCATTCTTATTCTCCTAACTTCTCTTCGTGATCACAATGTTCGCTTTCGTAAACCTTCTAAAACAGGGACAATCTAACCCACAAAGCATTTCAAACTACTCCTATTTTCAGTATTTCCTTCCCTTCATCAGTATCTTTGCTTTCCTAAGACTTCTCATACTAATCATTCCTATTCTCCTAACTTCTCTTCGTAATCATAATGTTCGCTTTCGTAAACCTTCTAAAACAGGGACAATCTAACCCACAAAGCATTTCAAACTACTCCTATTTTCACTATTTCCTTTCCTTCATCAGTATCTTTGCTTTCCTAAGACTTCACATACTAATCATTCCTATTCTCCTAAATTCTCTTCGTAATCATAATGTCCGCTTTCGTAAACCTTCTAAAACAGGGATATTCTAACCCACAAAGAATTTCAAACTCTTCGTATTTTCAGTATTTCCTTCCCTTTGCTTTCCTAAGACTTCTCATACTAATCATTCCTATTCTCCTAACTTCTCTTCGTAATCACAATGTTCGCTTTCCTAAACCTTCTAAAACAGGGACAATCTAACCCCTAAAGCATTTCAAACTCCTCCTATTTTCACTATTTCCTTTCCTTCATCAGTATCTTTGCCTTCCTAAGACTTCTCATACTAATCATTCCTATTCTCCTAACTTCTCTTCGTAATCACAATGTCCGCTTTCGTAAACCTTCTAAAACAGGGACAATCTAACCCACAAAGCATTTCAAACTCCTCCTATTTTCACTATTTCCTTCCCTTCATCAGTATCTTTTCTCTCCTAAGACTTCTCATAAAAATCATTAATATTATCTTCACTTTCCTTGCACCTCCACTTTCCCTAAACCTTCTAACACAGGGACAAAAATTTAAGCTTACACTCCAACCTATTCATATTTTCATTATTTTCCTCTCCGTCATCCGTCTCTTTGCTGTCCTGAATATAAAGAGGAGGAAAATATATATACCCGAATTTAAACCACTTTGACCCCACGAGAGGGAAAGAGAGTAGAAGGAAAGGGGAGTAAATAGGGACGGGGAAGGGAAAGGAGTAAAGGGGAGGAAAGGGAAGGGAAGGGAAAGGGAGGAAGGGGAAGGGAAGGGAGGGGAGGAAGTGGAAGGGAAGGTAAAATAGAAGGGGAGGAAGGGGAAGGGAAGGAAGTGAAGGGGAGAAAGGGGAAAGGAAGGGAGGGGTGGGGAGGAAGAGGAACAAAGGGAAAGAGAAGGGAGGAAGGGGAAGGGAAGGGAGTGAAGGAGAGGGAGTGAAGGGGAGGAAGGTGAAGGGAAGGGAGTGAAGGGCAGGCAGTGAAAGGCAGGGAGTGAAGGGGAGGAAGGTGAAGGGAAGGGAGTGAAAGGGAGGGAGTGAAAGGAAGGGAGTGAAGGGGAGGAAGGGGAAGGGAAGGGAGTGAAGGAGAGGGAGTGAAGGGGAGGAAGGTGAAGGGAAGGGAGTGAAGGGAAGGGAGTGAAAGGAAGGGAGTGAAGGGGAGGAAGGTGAAGGGAAGGGAGTGAAGGGAAGGGAGTGAAAGGAAGGGAGTGAAGGGGAGGAAGGTGAAGGGAAGGGAGTGAAGGGAAGGGAGTGAAGGGGAGGAAGGTGAAGGGAAGGGAGTGAAGGGGAGGGAGTGAAGGGGAGGGAGTGAAGAGGAGGGAGGGGAAGGGAAGGGAGTGACGGGAAGGGAAGGTCGGCAGCAATTAACAGGGCTGTTCATGCGTTAACTTTTTAAAATCCCAAGTCTCTTTTACGGAATTTGCTCCTCACGGACAGCCCCAAAAATAAAAATGAAATAAAGTAATATATAAAATCCTTCTCACTACCGGTAAAACAAAATATACATAAACACAAAAAGATAAAGAAATAAAACCTAAAAAAAAACCATAGTCAACATATACAGAATTTGTAGGTTATGTGGTCAAATAAATGCAAATCCAAATAAATGTATTAGACACAATGTATGGCTATGCACCATTTGACAATATCAACACTAATGGAAAGCTGTAAATCATAAATACATAGACTGAAAAGTGAGTTTAATTCCATCTCCGAATAGCAATGATGATAACAATAAAACATACGACAACAATTCACAAAAAAATGTACAAAAAAACATCCTTCACATGTACTTAGTCCCTCTCTACCACAGTGACGACACTTGTGTTGCCTGTTGAAGCTTACCACATCCCTCTGCTCGTCAACACACACATACCAATCAAAATAAAGATATATATATATATATATATATATATATATATATATATATATATATATATATATATATATATATATATATATATATATATATATATATATATATATATATATATATATATATATATATATATATATATATATATATATATATATATATATATATATATACTGCTCAAAAATATATTATCATTAGTTTTTCGTCCTTTTTAAAGCTCTGAAACTGAATACGCTACATAAAAACTTGCATTCTCTAGAAAGGCGAAGGGTGCGTGGAGACATGATCGAGGTTTATAAATGGATGAAGGGCTTTAATAAGGGAGACATTCATAAGGTTTTGTTGGTAAGAGAACCGGGTAGGACACGAAGTAACGGGTTTAAACTGGATAAATTCAGATTTAACAGGGACATAGGCAAAAATTGGTTTACTAACAGGGTGGTGGATGAGTGGAATAGGCTTAGCAGTCATGTGGTGAGTGCCAATACAATTGTCACATTCAAAAATAGACTAGATAAATTCATGGACAGCGATATTAGGTGGGGTTAGATACACGGGAGCTTAGGGTCAAAGGAGCTGCCTCGTACAGGCCTACCGGCCTCTTGCAGACTCCTGCGTTCTTATGTTCTTATGTTCTTAATATAAATTATTAGAAGCAGAGATTAATGAGGAAAATGGCATATGAAGGGAAGGGAAAAGGAGGGAAGGGGAGGAACAGGAGAAGGGCCATGAAGGGACGGGGATAAGTATGAAGGGAAGGTATTAACATAGATACAAACATCCCTTAAATAAATGATAAAATGTAAACTTAAAACATAAAATAAAACAACACAAATTAGGAGAGAGTTGTGTCATAGAAGATGAGAGTGAGCGAAGGGTGTGTGTGTGTGTGTGTGTGTGTGTGTGTGTGTGTGTGTGTATGTGTGTGTGTGTGTGTGTGTGTGTGTGTGTGTGTGTGTGTGATTTCCTTCTAATTACTCTCCACTTTCTCCTCCTCCTCCTCTTCCTCCTCCTACTCCTCCTCCTCCTCCTCCTCCTCCTCTTCCTCCTCCTCCTCCTTCTTCATTCTTTTCGTTTCCCTTCAACTCTCTCTCTCTCTCTCTCTCTCTCTCTCTCTCTCTCTCTCTCTCTCTCTCTCTCTCTCTCTCTCTCTCTCTCTCTCTCTCTCTCTCTCTCTCTCTCTCTCTCTCTCTCTCCAGTGTGATATCTTTCCTCTATTGCTTTCCTCCTTCCTCTCTCTTTCTCTCCTTTCTTCTCTTCTTCCTCCATTCCTTCTCTCCATCTTCATCTTTATCATCTTACACCTCTTCCAGCATTCATTCCGTGACATCCTTTCTCTTTCAGCTTTCTCTGCCTCCCTTCTCTTCCCTCTTCCTCTCCTTCTTCCATCTTCTCCCACACATCCTCCTCCTCCTCATGCACCTCCTCTTGCAGCATTCTGTCCCTTAATTACGAGACAAATTCAGCAATGCACTCAGTTAATTTTGGGACGCGGGTTCCTTGGCGGCGGGGGGAGGCGATGCGCGGGTCTCCAAGGGGGTTTCATCAGCGCACGAGAGGCTGTGAAGGCTTTCCGGCGTTTCTGGGGCCCGGGTCATTAGGTCTTCAGGGCCGTTTTCTCTTGCAACACCTGACTGGCTATTAACGTGTGTCTAAAGGGCATACTAGGATAGAGTTTGATAGGGGTGACTTCTGTTCGTAAATCTCTTTGTGGTTTGAGTCTTAGTTTGTTTTGGGTGATGTAGAATAAAGAGGAGAATTTGAAGAAGGATTAGGAACAGAGACGAGGAGAATCCCTGGCTATTAACGTGTGTCTAAGGGCATACTAGGATAGAGTTTGATAGGGCTGACTTCTGTTCGTAAATCTCTTTGTGGTTTGAGTCTTAGTTTGTTGTGGGTGATGAAGAATAAAGAGGAGAATTTGAAGAAGGATTAGGAACAGAGACGAGGAGAATCCCTAGCTATTAACGTGTGTCTAAGGGCATACTAGGGTAGAGTTTGATAGGGGTGACTTCTGTTCGTAAATCTCTTTGTGGTTTGAGTCTGAGTTTGTTTTGAGTGATGCAGAATAAAGAGGAGAATTAAAAGAAGGATTAGGAACAGAGACGAGGAGAATGGCTGGCTATTAACCCTTATAGTGCCGGCGCCGCCCGGGTGGCTTGGCTAGTAGACTGCCATGAGCCACCCGGGCGGCTTTTCACACACCCTTTATTTTGTTCCATCACTGTG
>NC_066528.1:18035331-18042831 GCF_024679095.1 Eriocheir sinensis | reverse complement strand
TCTGTAAATTTCTCAACATGAAATATTTTCTTAGCAACTGGATCAACTATATACAACCTCTTTTCATTTATGAGGCTTTTTCTGTAAATTTTCTACCGCTGAAATATTTGTATTAGAATTTGGATCAACTATATATATATATATATATATATATATATATATATATATATATATATATATATATATATATATATCTATATATATATATAATTGGTCCAATGGAAAAATATTTGTGAGGTAGAGAAATTTACAGAGAAACAAATAAAGAAAAGGAGGTTTAAGGAAAGAAAAGGGCGTTTAGATAATTTATCAGTTACTAGGAAAAATATTACAGCGTTAGAGAAATTTGGAAAAGAAAAAAGCCTAATAAATAAAAGTAGGTTATAAATAGTTTATCCAGTTGCTAAGAAAAAATATTTCAAAGGTAGAGCAATTTACGGAAGAAGCCTAATAAATAAAGGGAGGTTGAAAGAAGAGAATAGCGTTTTAGATAGTATAATAAATAAAAGGAGGTTGTATATAGTTAATCAGTTGCTAAGAAAAATATTGCAGCGGTACAGAATATTACAGAAGAAAAAGCCTAATAAATCAAATGAGTTTCAAGGAAGAGGATAGCGTGTATATATATATATATATATATATATATATATATATATATATATATATATATATATATATATATATATATATATATATATATATATATATATATATCACTTTAATTCACCGTACGTAATGTAATCCAGTATAACGAAGATTTATTTTTGTTTTTTTCTTTAGTCCGGCCAAGAATTATTAACGTCCTGCACACCAAAACCGTCCGATATGTTTTTTCTTATCTGTCTTTTAAGAGGAAAACACGAGTAAAACGATGACGAAAAGGAAAGAAAAGGAAGAATACAGGAATAGTATGTACCTCCCTTTATTTATTACGGTTCTTCTGTAAATTTCTCAATCGCTGAAATATTTTTCTTAGTAACTGGATCAACTATATACAACCTCTTTTTATTTAATAAGCTTTTTTACCGCTGAAATATTTGTATTAGAAATTGGATCAACTATTTATATATATATATATATATATATATATATATATATATATATATATATATATATATATATATATATATATATATATATATACACACACACATAAATAATTGGTCCAATGGCTAAGAAATATATTTGTGAGGTAGAGAAATTTACAGAGGAAGCCAAATAAAGAAAAGGAGATTTAAGGAAGAGGAGGGCGTTTAGATTGTTTATCAGTTGCTAAGTAAAATATTACAGCGTTAGAGAAATTTGTAAAGAAAAAAGCCTAATACATAAAGGTAGGTTGTATATACTTTATCCATTTGCTAAGAAAAAATATTTCAGAGGTAGAGAAATTTACAGCAGAAGCCTAATAAATAAAGGGAGGTTGAAAGAAGAGAATAGCGTTTTAGATAGTATAATAAATAAAAGGAGGTTGTATATAGTTAATCAGTTGCTAAGAAAAATATTGCAGCGCTAGAGAATATCAGAGAAGAAAAGCCAAATAAATAAAATGAGGTTAAAGGAAGAGTATATATATATATATATATATATATATATATATATATATATATATATATATATATATATATATATATATATATATATATATGTATACATACATATATATATATATATATATATATATATATATATATATATATATATATATATATATATATATATATATATATATATATATATATATATATATATATATATATATATATATATATCACTTTAATTCACCGTACGGAATGTAATCCAGTATAACAAAGATTTATTTTTGTTTTTTTCTTTAGTCCGGCCAAGAATTATTAACGTCCTGAACACCAAAACCGTCCGATATGTTTTTTCTTATCTGTCTTTTAAGAGGAAAACACGAGTAAAACGAAGACGAAAAGGAAAGAAAAGGAAGAATACAGGAATAGTATGTACTTCCCTTTATTTATTACGGTTCTTCTGTAAATTTCTCAATCGCTGAAACATTTTTCTTAGTAACTGGATCAACTATATACAACCCCTTTTTATTTAATAAGCTTTTTTTTCTGTAAATTTTCTACCGCTGAAATATTTGTATTAGAAATTGGATCAACTATTTATATATATATATATATATATATATATATATATATATATATATATATATATATATATATATATATATATATATATTTAATCCAGTTGCTAAGAAAAATACTGCAGCAATAGAGAAATTTACATAAGAAGAAGCCTAACTAATAAAAATATGTTGAAAGAAGAGGATAGTGTGTGTGTGTTTGTGTGTGTGTATATATATATATATATATATATATATATATATATATATATATATATATATATATATATATATATATATATATATATATATATATATATATATATATATATATATACACACATAAATAATTGGTCCAATGGCTAAGAAATATATTTGTGAGGTAGAGAAATTTACAGAAGATGCCAAATAAAGAAAAGGAGGTTTAAGGAAGAGGAGGGCGTTTAGATAGTTTATCAGTTGCTAAGTAAAATATTACAGCGTTAGAGAAATTTGTAAAGAAAAAAGCCTAATACATAAAGATAGGTTGTATATACTTTATCCATTTGCTAAGAAAAAATATTTCAGAGGTAGAGAAATTTACGGAAGAAGCCTAATAAATAAAGGGAGGTTGAAAGAAGAGAATAGCGTTTTAGATAGTATAATAAATAAAAGGAGGTTGTATATAGTTAATCAGTTGCTAAGAAAAATATTGCAGCGCTACAGAATATCACAGAAGAAAAGCCAAATAAATAAAATGAGGTTAAAGCAAAAGTATATATATATATATATATATATATATATATATATATATATATATATATATATATATATATATATATATATATATATATATATATATATATATATATATATATATATATATATATATATATATATATATATATATATATATATATATATATATATATATATATATATATATATATATATATATATATATATATATATATATATATATATATATATAATGTAATCCAGTATAACGAAGATTTCTTTTGTTTTTTCTTTAGTCGGCCAAGAATTATTAACGTCCTAAACACAAAACCGTCCGATATGTTTTTTCTTAACTGTCTTTTAAGAGGAAAATACGAGTAAAACGTAAACGAAAAGGAAAGAAGAGGAAAAATACAGGAATAGTATGTACCTCCCTTTATTTATTAGGGTTCTTCTGTAAATTTCTCAACCGCGGAAAGATTTTTCTTAGCAACTGGATCAACTATATACAACCTCTTTTTTATTTATGAGGCTTTTTTTTCTGTAAATTTTCTACCGCTGAAATATTTGTATTAGAAAGTGTATCAACTATATATATATATATATATATATATATATATATATATATATATATATATATATATATATATATATATATATATATATATATATATATATATATATATATATATTACTTTAATTCACCGTACGTAATGTAATCCCGTATAACGAAGATTTACTTGAGTTTTTTTCTTCAGTCCGGACAAGAATTATTAATGTCCTCCACACCATAACCGTCGAATATGTTTTTTCTTAACTGTCTTTTATCATTGTAACGAACTCTAAATTAACTCAAGTGGTGACGGAAGACGAAACACAACGGGATGTATGTAAATAAATAAATTTCTATATAAACGGAACTGTACAAAGATATGAATTAGGCAATCATAAATAATTTTAAAAACGGAACTGTACGCAGAAATTAGGGAGGCCATTATATTTAAATTAATAAACGGAACTGTACGGAGAAACGAAGGAGGCCATTATATATAAATTAATAAATGTAACTATACGGATAAATAAAGAAGACCATTATATATAAATTAATATATGGATCTGTACGAGGAAATGAAGGAGGCCATTAAATATAAATTAATAAACGGATGAGTACGAAGAAACGAAGGAGGCCATTATATTTAAATTAGGCCGAAAAGAGCATTATATATAAATTAAACGGAACTGTACGAATGAGAAGTAAAACAAGGCATTATATATAAAAGAATTGAACGTAGAAATGAAAAAGAGCATTATATATAAAATAATAAACGGAATTGAACGTAGAAATGAAAAAGAGCATTATATATAAATTAATAAACGGAACTATACGGAGAAATGAAGGCGGCCATTATATATAAATTAATAAACGGAACTGTACGGAGAAATGAAGGCGGCCATTATATATCAATTAATAAACGGAACTGTACGGAGAAATGAAGGCGGCCATTATATATCAATTAATAAACGGAACTGTACAGAGAAATGAAGGCGCCATCACATACAAATTAATAAACGGAACTGTACGTAGAAATGAAAAAGAGCATAATATATAATTTAATAAAAGGAATAGTACGTAAAATGATGGAGGCCATTATATATCTATAGATATATATATATAGATATATATATATATATATATATATATATATATATATATATATATATATATATATATATATATATATATATATATATATATATATATATATATATATATATATATATATATATATATATATATATATATATATATATATATATATATATATATATATATATATATATATATATATATATATATATATATATATATATATATATATATATATATATATATATATATATATATATATATATATAGGACAAGAATTATTAATGTCCTCCACACCATAACCGTCGAATATGTTTTCTTAATTCTTTTATCATCGTAACGGCCTCTCATTAATATATATATATATATATATATATATATATATATATATATATATATATATATATATATATATATATATATATATATATATATATATAAATATACAAATGAATGAGGCCAATATAAATAATTTTAAAAACGGAACAGTACGGAGAAATGAAGGAGGCCATTATATTTAAATTAATAAACGGAACTGTACGGAGAAATGAAGAAGACCATTATATATAAATTAATAAATGGACCTGTACGGAGAAATGAAGCAGACCATTCTTTTTAAATTAATAAATGGACCTGTACGGAGAAATGAAGCAGACCATTCTTTTTAAATTAATAAACAGAACTGTATGTAGAAAAGAAGGCGGCCATCATATATAAATTAATAAACGGAACTGTACGGAGAAATAAAGGCGGCCATCATATATAAATTAATAAACGGAGCTGTACGGAGAAATGAAGGCGGCCATCATATATAAATTAATAAACGGAACTGTACGGAGAAATGAAGGCGACCATTATATATAAATTAATAAACGGAACAATAAGTAGAAATGAAGGAGGCCATTATATATAAATTAATAAACGGAACTGTACGTAGAAATGAAATAGAGCATTATATATAAATTAATAAACGGAATTGTACGTAGAAATGAAATAGAGCATTATATATAAATTAATAAACGGAACTGTACGTAGAAATGAAAAAGAGCATTATATATAAATTAATAAACGGAACTGTACGGAGAAATGAAGGCGGCCATCATATATAAATTAATAAACGGAACTGTACGGAGAAATGAAGGCGGCCATTATATATAAATTAATAAACGGAACTGTACGGAGAAATGAAGGCGGCCATTATATATAAATTAATAAACGGAACTGTACGTAGAAATGAAAAAGAGCATTATATATAAATTAATAAACGGAACTGTACGTAGAAATGAAAAAGAGCATTATATATAAATTAATAAACGGAACTGTACGGAGAAATGAAGGAGGCCATTATATTTAAATTAATAAATGGAACTGTACGTAGAAATGAAAAACAGCATTATATATAAATTAATAAACGGAATAGTACGTAAAAATGAAGGTCATTATTTATAAATTAATAAACGGAACTGTACAAAGATATGAAGGCGGCCATTATATTTAAATTAATAAACGGAACTGTACGGAGAAATGAAGGCGGCCATCATATATAAATTAATAAACGGAACTGTACGTAGAAATGAAAAAGAGCTTTAAAAATACATTAATAGACGGAACTGTGTGGAAAAATGAAGGCCAATATATATATATATATATATATATATATATATATATATATATATATATATATATATATATATATATATATATGTACATATTAAAAAAACGGAATAGTACGAAGAAATAAAATATATATATATATATATATATATATATATATATATATATATATATATATATATATATATATATATTACTTTAATTCACCGTACGTAATGTAATCCCGTATAACAAAGATTTCCTTGAGTTTTTTTCTTCAGTCCGGACAAGAATTATTAATGTCCTCCACACCATAACCGTCGAATATGTTTTTTCTTAACTGTCTTTTATCATCGTAACGGCCTCTAAATTAACTCAAGTTCCGACGGAAGACGAAACACAACGGGCAGTATGAAAATAAATAAATGTCTATATAAAATAAAGGCAACTACAAAACAAACAGGAGATTGCATGGAAAAATGGAGCTTCAAAATAAAGAAGAATAGGAGAGTTAGTCGTAGAGTGAAAAAAAATATATATATATATATATATATATATATATATATATATATATATATATATATATATATATATATATATATATATATATATATAAACGAAACTGTACGGAGAAATGAAGGAGGCTATTATATTTAAATTAATAAATGGAACTGTACGGAGAAATGAAGGAGGCCATTATATGTAAATTAATAAATGGAACTGTACGGAGAAATGAAGGAGGCCATTATATGTAAATTAATAAATGGAACTGTACGGAGAAATAAAGAAGACCATTATATGTATATGTAAATTAGAAAGAAAAAGAAAAATACAGGAATAGTATGTACCTCGCTGTATTTATTACGGTTCTTCTGTAAATTTCTCAACCGCTGAAATATTTTCTTAGCAACTGGATCAACTATATACAACCTCTTTTCATTTATGAGGCTTTTTTTCTGTAAATTTTCTACCGCTGAAATATTTGTATTAGAAATTGGATCAACTATATATATATATATATATATATATATATATATATATATATATATATATATATATATATATATATATATATATATATATATATATATATATATATATATATATATATATATATATATATATATATATATATATATATATGTATATATATATATATATATATATATATATAGACATATATATATATATATATATATATATATATATATATATATATATATATATATATATATATAATTGGTCCAATGGCTAAGAAAAATATTTGTGAGGTAGAGAAATTTACAGAGGAAGCCAAATAAAGAAAAGGAGGTTTAAGGAAGAGGAGGGCGTTTAGATAGTTTATCAGTTGCTAGGAAAAATATTACAGCGTTAGAGAAATTTGGAAAAGAAAAAAGCCTAATAAATAAAAGTAGGTTGTAAATAGTTTATCCAGTTGCTAAGAAAAAAT
>NC_066528.1:18021544-18032731 GCF_024679095.1 Eriocheir sinensis | reverse complement strand
ACGATGTAAATGATGAAAAATATAGAAATAACTTGTCTTTTCGTTCTTCCGTGTTGATTTTCTTGCATTTTCATTTTCCTTTAAGTTGTTTTAGTCTTCCTTTTTTCCTCCTCCTTCGTTTTCTGTTAATGTCTTGCTTTTAATTTCATCGCTAATTTTCTCCCTGCATTTTCATTTTCTTTTAAGTTGTTTTAGTCTTCCTTTTTTCCTCCTCCTTCGTTTTCTGTTAATGTCTTGATTTTAATTTCATCGCTAATTTTTTTTCTCCTGCATTTTCATTTTCTTTTAAGTTGTTTTAGTCTTCCTTTTTTCCTCCTCCTTCGTTTTCTGTTAATGTCTTGAGTTTAATTTCTCAGTTGCTTTTTGTTATTTTTTTCCTCTGTCAATCCTGTTTTAATTTTTCCATCCCCTTCACTTATGACTCTATGGCCTTCTTTTTCCAACACTTACTATCTTCATTTCTTTTATCATCTCTTTCTTTCACACCCAAACTTACCAGGCATCAATATCACTTTCCTTCATTTCTCACAAACTATCAACCCTGACTTCATTTTTCCATCCCCTTTACTTATGAGTCAATGGTTTCCTTTTTCTCAAGACTTGCAATCTTCACATTTCTTTTTCTTTTCTTCTTCTGCGTTTCATTCTCACTCTTTCCATATACCATTCTTTAATTTCCTTTATTTCTCACAAACTATCAACCCTGACTTCATTTTTTTCCATCCCCTTCAGTGATTCATCGGATTGTCCTTTCTCACGACTCATAATTTTTTCCTTCCTTCTTCCTCCCCTTACGTCAAAACTCATCATGCAACCTTCCCATTTTCCTACACTCCTTCTGGTAATCTGTATCTCTCTCTCTCTCTCTCTCTCTCTCTCTCTCTCTCTCTCTCTCTCAATTATCTTTTTCCCCTTCTTTTTCTCTTTTTCCTTCCTTCCTTCTCTCTAAATCCATCTTTTCCTCCTTTCTCTTTTTCTTTCTTTCTTTTTTTCTTTTTCCTTTCTTCCTTCCTTCTCTCAATATATTTTTTTTCTCTCCTTTCTCTCTCTCTTTTTTTCCTTCCTTCTCTCCTTCCTTTCTTCTTTCTCTTTCTCTGTCTGTCTATCTATCTATCTATCTATCTATCTATCTCTTTCTCTTCCTCCTCCTATTCTTTCCCTTCCTTTCTTCCTCTGTCTCTCACTCCCCTTCATTCCCTCCTCTTCATTTACCTTTCATCACTATCATATTCCTTCCTTCACTCTTTACAAACCCTCACCTCTTTTTCTCCTCTACCCCTTCTCTCCTCTCCCCTTCCTTCCCCTTCCTTCGCCTTTGTTAACGTTAGGAATGAAGAGGAAACAACAACTTCTTTTTCGTTTTCATTTTCTTGGTAATCACGTTCGAAGGGCAAGCTAAAGTAAGTGAGGATGAAGGGGAAGGATGTAGATGGTGCCACGATAGAGATGAAGGAGGAGGAGGAGGAGGAGGAGTGGTGAAGCTTAGGAAAGTATGTAGCTTCAGAATCTCAGTCCCTCGCAGGTGAAGGGACGAAAACAAGTATCGAAGAAAGAAAACGTTTATCAATACAAAAAGGGAAGACGAGAGAGAGAGAGAGAGAGAGAGAGAGAGAGAGAGAGAGAGAGAGAGAGAGAGAGAAGAAAGGAAGGAAAACGAGAGAAAGAAAGAAGAAAATAAATAAAAGATAGATAGAGAGAGAGAGTAGTAGTAGTAGTAGTAGTAGTAGTAGAGAGAGAGCAGTTTGGGGGATGTCTAGGTTAGGTTAGGTTAGGTTAGATTAAGGCTAGGTTAGGTTAGGTTAAGGTTAGGTGAAGGAACAGGCGTGGCAGTCATGTGGTGAGTGCCAGTACTATAGACGAAAAAAATAGATTAGATAAAGCTAGGTTAGGTTAGGTTAGGTTAGGTTAGGTTAGGTTAGGTTAGGTTAGGTTAGGTTAAGGGTAGGTTAGTGAACAGGCTTGGCAGTCATGTGGAGAGTGCCAATACGATAGACACAATAAAAAAAAAAGATTAGATAAAGTTAGGTTAGGTTAGGTTAGGTTAAGATTAGGTTAGGGAACAGGCGTGGCAGACATGTGGTGAGTGCCAAAACGATAGACGATAAAAAAAGATTAGTTAAAGTTAGGTTAGGTTAGGTTAGGTTAGGTTAAGGTTAGGGAACAGGCTTGGCAGTCATGTAGTGAGTGCCAGTACGATAGACACAATAACAAAAAAGACTAGATAAAGTTAGGTTTGGTTAGGTTAGGTTAAGGTCAGGGAACAGGCTTGGCAGTCATGTAGTGAGTGCCAATACGATAGACACAATAAAAAAAGATTAGATAAAGTTAGGTTAGGTTAGGTTAGGTTAAGGTTAGGTTAGGGAACAGGCGTGGCAGTCATGTAGTGAGTGCCAGTACGGTAGACACACTAAAAAAAGATTAGATAAAGTTAGGTTAGGTTAGGTTAAGGTTAGGTTAGGGAACAGGCGTGGCAGTCATGTGGTGAGTGCCAATACGATAGACAGAATAAGAAGGATTAGATAAAGTTAGGTTAGGTTAGGTTAGGTTAGGTTAGGTTAAGGTTAGATTAGGGAACAGGCGTGGCAGTCATGTGGTGAGTGCCAAAACGATAGACGATAAAAAAAGATTAGATAAAGTTAGGTTTGGTTAGGTTAGGTTAAGGTTAGGTTAGAGAACAGGCTTGGCAGTCATGTGGAGAGTGCCAATATGATAGACACAATAAAAAAAGATTAGATAAAGTTAGATTAGGTTAGGTTAGGTTAGGTTAGGTTAGGTTAAGGTTAGGTTAGGGAACAGGCTTGGCGGTCACATTAGATACAGGCCTATTCATGGATATAGATGTTAGGTGGGGTTAGGTTCACAGGAGCTACGTTGCATAGACCTACCGGCCTATTACAGACTCCTTACGTTCTTATGTTCTTAAATATCGGAGGGGAAGGGAAGAGAAAAACGGCGCATATCACTACCTAAAGAGATCAAAGAGAGAGAGAGAGAGAGAGAGAGAGAGAGAGAGAGAGAGAGAGAGAGAGAGAGAGAGAGAGAGAGAGAGAGCAGTTTGGGACACATAGATAGGCCGCTAATGACCACCTGACCTCATTTTCGTCACAACTACTACTACTACTACTACTACTACTACTACTACTACTACTACTACTACTAGTCTACTACTACTACTACTACTACCCGATCCTCTGCCCATCTCCTTACTGACCAAACACACACATAGACACACATTTTGACCAAGCATCCCGCACACATGAACCCACTTGGTCCTTTCTCTGTATCTTCGAAGGGGTGACGGGTTGGGGTGAAAGGGTGCGTCGGGGTGCGGAGGTGGGTGTATAGAAGAGGGATTAGAGGAGGTGCTGGGGTGGTGAAAGGTGGTGAGGTGATGATGATGAGGAAAGTTTGAATGGACGAGAATGAGTGACAGGCAGGAGGTGAAGGAGGAGGAGGAGGAGGAGAGATGAAGATGAAGGATGCTGAGGAGGAGAAGGAAGGGGAGGAAAGAAGGGGAAGAAGGGAAGAAATATAGGGGAAGGAGAATGAGGAAAGGAAATTGGGTGTGATGATAAGAAAGATAAGAGAGAGAGAGAGAGAGAGAGAGAGAGAGAGAGAGAGAGAGAGAGAGAGAGAGAGAGAGAGAGAGAGAGAGAGAGAGATTGAAAGAGAGAGAGAGAGAGAGAGAGAGAGAGAGAGAGAGAGAGAGAGAGAGAGAGCGCTGGTAAGAGTAATGAAAGGCGAGAGTCCAGAATCCGTCTTTTTAATAGCTTCCCCTAATTCTGGAAAGGACAAAGCCATGTGTCGCCCTCTACCCGTCCTCCCGGTAACTAAAGAGTCTCGGCCTTATGGATTATCTGGGAATGACGGCAGAAATAAAATAAAATAAGATAGAATGAAACCTCGATAATATAGCAGTACTCTTTCCCACTACACTCGTCACTACTACTACTACTACTACTACTACTACTACTACTACTACTACTACTACTACTACTACTGTAAATCATTCTGTCTCTCCATCGCAAATTCATCATTCATCTTAATTAATCGTATTCCTTCATTTCATACATTCACAAGGTACTTTTTTTTATTCTGTAGTAGTGTGAAACGTCGACTATTTTTATTACTACTACTACTACTACTACTACTACTACTACTACTACTACTACTACTACTACTACTTCTACCACTACTATTTCTTTTTTCGTCTCATCTCTAAAGTCATGGATTGAAGGCTTTAAGATTTGTCACATGGGCCTTACTACTACTACTACTACTACTACTACTACTACTACCACCACCATCATTACCACCATTGCCACGATCACAGAGGACGGGGCAGCAATCTTTTAGGGGGGAAACTATCATAAATTTCTCCCATCTTGCCTTGGAAACTAATGGCCGGGGTTGCAACAGGACCAGAAAAAGGGGGGGGGGGGAAGCACCGGACGTCAGGTTGAAGGAGGGGGGGGAGGTTAGGGGGTATTTGGGGGGGAGGGGGATGATGAATGACTTACTAACGAGACTTGTGACCTGTGGGGTGTTGGGGGAGAGGGGGGGTAGGGAAGGAGGGAGTGCAAAAAGCGATGAAGTCAGGATATAGAGTGATTATGTGTGTGTGTGTGTGTGTGTGTGTGTGTGTGTGTGTAGAGTGGAAAGTGGAATGTTGAGGAAGTATGGAGGAGATAAGGAGGAGAGGAGGAGGAGGAGGAGATGAGAGAGAGAGAGAGAGAGAGAGAGAGAGAGAGAGAGAGAGAGAGAGAGTCATGACGAAAAGTTCTTGTTATTGTTATTATTATCATTATTATTATTATTATTATTATTATTATTATTATTATTATTATTATTATTACTCATTTTTGCGCCGTGGAAAGGTTGGAAATGAGGGGAAAAAATGGAGGGATTAAGATGTGAGAGAAATTGAAGAGGAGGAGGAGGAGGAGGAGGAGGAGGAAGAAGAAGAAGAAGAAGAAGAAGAAGAAGAAGAGAAGAAATAGATAAAAAAAATAATAATGAAAAACAGAATAACCAAGAGAAGGAAAAGAAGAAGAATTAATAATGATGAAGAGAAGGAGGAGAATAATGAAGTAAAGAAGAAGGAGGAGGAGGAGGAGGAGGAGGAGGAGGATAAAAGAAATAAGGAAGAGGAGAAGGGGAAGGATATAAAAAAATCAGGTCACAAGAAGAAGGAAGAGGAGGAGGAGGAGGAGGAGGAGGAGGAGGAGGAGGAGGAGAAAAAATGGATATGAGGAGAATACGAAGATGGAGGAGGAGGAGGAGGAGGAGGAGGAGGAGGGATAGTGGTAAGAGCCAAGTGAAGGTATTAGGTGAAGGAAGGAAGGAAAGAAGGAAAGATGGAAGGAAGGATAGAAGGATAGAAGGAAGGACGGAAGGAAGGGAAGATGGAAGGAAGGAAGGATGAAAGGAAGGATGGAAGGAAGGAGGGGAATGAATGAATGAATGAATGAAGGATGGAAGGAAGGAAGGAAGGATGGAAGGAAAGAAGAAAGAAAGGAAGGGAGGGAGGGAAGGGAAGGGAAGGGAAGGGAAGGGAAGGGAAGGAAGGAAGGAAGAAGATTGTGTTAGAGGCGAGAAGTTGAAAAAGAGAATTGAGGGAACATATTGTAAACTCTCTCTCTCTCTCTCTCTCTCTCTCTCTCTCTCTCTCTCTCTCTCTCTCTCTCTCTCATCTTATCTCATTTTGCACGTTCTTTCTCTTTTTCTTTTTATATCCATCATCATTTCTCTCTCTCAATCTATCTGTCTATCTATCTATCTATCTATCTATCTATCTACTCTTTCCTATTTTCTACGGTCTCATCATCTCCCCTCCCCTGTCCCATTTTCTTTCCATACCCACATTTTCTTTACCATCCTCTCTCTCTCTCTCTCTCTCTCTCTCTCTCTCTCTCTCTCTCTCTCTCTCTCTCCGTTATGGCACAAAATCACGGAACTTTGGGTCTTTAAGTGCTCAGAAATCTCGCTCAGAAATGTTTGTTTTCCTCCAGTTTTCTCTCCTCGTTGCTTACCTCGAAGGGGAGACTTAGGTGTTCCGCGGGCTGGTAAGGAGGGGAGGTGGGGGGGGGGGGGTTGGGGGTAGAGGGGACTTATATACATTCATACATACTTATATATAGTACATGGCTTTTTAAAATTTGTTGTTCATTTTCATAATCATTTTGTTTTTCTTAGTTTTGTTCTTGTTCAACTTATTTTTTCCTTTTTTTCGGTTTTTAAAATTTGTTGTTCATTTTCATAATTTCGCTTTCTTAGTCCTGTTCTTTTTCAACTTATTATTTTTTTCCTTTTTTTCGGTTTTTGAAATTGTTGTTCATTTTCACAATCATTTTCTTTTTCTTAGTCGTGTTTTTGTTCAACTTATTTTTTTCCTTTTTTTCGGTTTTTGAAATTGTTAATTTTCATAATCATTTTCTTTTCCTTAGTCTTGTTCTTGTTCATCTTTTTATTCATTTTTTTCGGTTTGCTGTACATTTTTTTGTTATTTTTTCATTACTCCTGTTCTTCTTGTTCTTATTTTCCTTTTCTCCTTTGTTATCTTGCTTTCCTTGTTCTTTTTTTCTTGACTTTTTATTTTTTTCTTGTTTTTCTTTTCTTATGACAGTATAAACAAGATATTTCTACATTGTTCTTGTTCTTCTTGTTCATGTTTTCCTCTTTTCCTTCATTAATCTATTTTCCTTGTTTCTGTTTCCTTGACATTCTTTTAATATTTTTTTGTTCTTGTTCTCTCATGACGTTATACACAAGGTCATGTTATCAGTCCCTTTAATAAGTTTGTCTATCTATACTATATGTGATTTATAGTTTGTGGAAATTATTAACTTATTCCTGAAAATTTTTTTTTTAACGTGTACGCCTATAACACCGGTAGGCTTTTTCTTGAGAGGCCCCAGCACGTCATGGCGCGGGCAAGTGTTTATAGTGGCGCCATCTTCTCTGATACAGCACGTCCTCTCTTTTCCTCTCTCCTCTTCCTCTCCTCTTTCCCCACCCAATCATTTCTCTCTCTAATGCTGTTCCTCTTTCCTCTCTTTCCCCACCCAATCATTTCTCTCTCTAATGCTGTTCCTCTTTCCTCTCTTTCCCCACCCAATCATTTCTCTCTCTAATGCTGTTCCTCTTTCCTCTCTTTCCCCACCCAATCATTTCTCCCTCTAATGCTGTTCCTCTTCCTCTCCTCTTTCCCCACCCAATCATTTCTCTCTCTAATGCTGTTCCTCTTTCCCTCCTCTCCCCCTCCTCTTTCTCCCCCTCTCCCCCCCCTCCTCGACCGCCCCCTTGTCCTGCCTCCCCCCCTTTCTTTACGGCATCATCATCACCATTATTTTTCATGATTATGGAAATTGCATTTAAAAGTAAGATTTTATGTTGACCCCCAAATCCCAAAATGATGCTGCCTGGGGAGGGGAAGTTTGGTTTGTTTATATATATATTTGTTGTGTATATATATTTGTTGTTGTTGTTGTTGTTGTTGATAATTTTAAGGTATCATCTGTTTGTCTTTTTTTATATTGTGTATTTTTTTTCTTTTTACTTAAGGGCATCGTCTATTTATTGTTTTTATTTATTTTCTTTTTATTTTGTTTATTTTATTTTTATTTATGTGTCGGGTTTAAGTCTATTCTTTAAGGGACATGGTTCATATACTTACTTAATTACTGTCCATTATTTTCACAGATTATTATTCGACAATCTTTCATCAATTACTTACTGTTTTTTTCTACTTCACTGTCGTTCTTTTAAACTATTCTATTCTATTCCATAACTATTTCTATTATGTTTGCTGTTTTATGTTTTATTTGTCGTTGATTTCAGAGTTTATCATCACAGGCATCAACTATTTACCGTTTTATATCTTATCCGTCGTTCTCAATTTTATGAAAGCGGCAACAAGTCTGGTTCACGAGACATATATTCCAGGTACGAGAGTTTTTACCGAGTTCCTCATACATATCTTACCCGTTTATCGTTGTTTTCAGAGTTAAGCGTCACTGGGATCAAATATTTACTGCTATTAACTTTATTTGTCTTTGTTCTCAAGTTTACGAAAGCGGCAACAAGTCTGGTTCACGAGACATATATTCCAGGTACGAGAGTTTTTACCGCGTTCCTCATACATATCTTACCCATTTATCGTTGTTTTCAGAGTTAAGCGTCACTGGGATCAAATATCTACTGCTATTTACTTTCTTCGTCGTTGTTGTCAAGTTTATGAAAGCGGCAACAAGTCTTTTTCACGAGACATATATTCCAGACACGAGAGTTTAAACCGCTGTTCCTGCATACATATCTTACCTATTTATCGTCGTTTTTAGAGTTTAGCGTCACTGGGATCAAGTATTTACTGTTATTTTCCTTATTTGTCATTGTTCTCAAGTTTACGAAAGCGGCAACAAGTCTGGTTCACGAGACATATATTCCAGACACGAGAGTTTAAACCGCTGTTCTTGCATACATATCTTCCCCATTTATCGTTGTTTTCAAAGTTTAGCGTCACTGGGATCAAGTATTTACTGTTATTTTCCTTATTTGTCATTGTTCTCAAGTTTACGAAAGCGGCAACAAGTCTGGTTCACGAGACATATATTCCAGACACGAGAGTTTAAACCGCTGTTCTTGCATACATATCTTCCCTATTTATCGTCGTTTTCAAAGTTTAGCGTCACTGGGATCAAGTATTTACTGTTATTTTCCTTATTTGTCATTGTTCTCAAGTTTACGAAAGCGGCAACAAGTCTGGTTCACGAGACATATATTCCAGACACGAGAGTTTAAACCGCTGTTCTTGCATACATATCTTCCCCATTTATCGTTGTTTTCAAAGTTTAGCGTCACTGGGATCAAATATTTACTGCTATTTACTTTATATGTCATTGTTCTCAAGTTTACGAAAGCGGCAACAAGTCTTTGATACGAGAATGTGACAGCCGTGACATATATTCCAGGCACGAGAGTTTTTGCCGCTGTTCTTGCATACCGTACCTGCCGCGGCCGTAAAAAACGCAATACCCGTCACCTGCCATTTTGCCGCGGCGTGAAGGCTCCGCGCGCTGCCATCGGGGTCACACGGGGAGAGAGGGTGCCGTGACTTATTTCACCCGCGCCGCTGTAATAAACCTCCCGAACCCGCAACCCGTATCACTAGAGGAAGAAACTGCTCGGTGATTCTCCTCCCCCTCCCTCCATCCCTTTGTTGTTCTTGTTTTTCTTGTTATTTATTTTCTTGTTGTTCTGTTGTTTCTCGTCCCTTCCATCCTATGTCATTTTTTTCTTTATTTTTTTCTTATTCTTGTTTTTTTCGTTATTTCCCCTTCCTTCCTTTGCTGTTCTTTATTTCTTATTGTTACTTTTCTTGTTTTTTTTTTTTGCTTTCTTGAGTCTAATTCACGATCGAGGAAAAACAATTGATGTGACCTTTTTTATTTTTTTGTTTTTTTTACGTTTCTGCCTATGGCCCCACCACGTTATGGCGCGCAGGGAAGTGTTTATAGTGGCGCCATCTTGCTTGGCTCATGAGAGAGAATCTAGAGTCCGGGTTGATTGGCGGTCTTCAGGACATCATGTGGGTAGTCTTAGGCCACTCGGCGGTGGCTCAAAAATCCCAAGTGTGTCGGCGGACAGGATTCGAACCCGCTAATCACTCCGCCACCGCCTCTTGCAGATAGAATATACCTACCCCCACCCACCCACACACACACACACACACACACACACACACACACACACACACACACACACGAATGTTCAGATAGGAATACGTACAAAAAGAGCCTGTGTTTTTATCATAATCTGTTTTTCTCTCCCCTCTCCTCTCTCTTTCTCTCTCTCTCTCTCTCTCTCTCTGTCTCTCTCTCTCTCTCTCTCTCTCTCTCTCTCTCTCTCTCTCTCTCTCTCTCTCTCTCTCTCTCTCTCATTGCGTTCGTTGAAGAAAACCAAATGCAATCCCTTTACGGTCTAGGAAGAGGGACTGACGTGACGTATTTGACCGGTGCACTTGCGATAAAATTCCCGTAACTCAGAAACCATGATATTCGTTCCGTGCCTTGAAGAAAACTATATGCGATTATGTCACGGCCGAGGGAGGGCTTTGCGGACCCTGGCAATCGGTTCAATCTTCTTAATGTCCCTCAAATCACGATATTTACTGAAGAAAATTACATATATAGTTTCTTCATGACTCTGGGAAATCAATCTCGTGTCGCATTTGACTTTTGCAATTGATAATAACTTCTCGCTGGCTCTCAAACCACCATACTTACTGAAGAATATGATAAACCGTTCCTTTACGACAGAGAGAAAACAATCTTCATGAATCACCAGACTATATCAATCAAGCGTGCTGGGCCCACATTCACCACGTGATGGACGACGCGAGTTCGAATCCCCACGCTGCCACCTCGGATTTTTCAGTCACTGCCGAGTGGCTTAAAACTACCCACATGCTGTCCTGAAGACCACCCATCAACCCGGACTCTAGAGGAAACCGTCCAAGTGAATCAAAAACGAGTTCCGGGGGGCAGCATGAGCCAAGAGAAGATGGCGCCACTATAAACACTTGCCTGCGCCATGACGGGCTGGGGCCAAACACCGTCCAGGCCCCTCAAGCAACCCTGCCGGCGCTATAGGCGTAAAAAAAAAAAAAAAAACCCCCTGAAGAATATGATAAATCGTTCCTTTACGAGAGAGAGAAAACAATCGCCATGAACCAGCAGACTCTTATCAGTCAAACCACTTATACTTTGGGAACAGCGAGTAGCGGACTTTTTTATTATTATTTTTTTTTTTGTGCCCTTGAGCTGCCTCCTTTGCTGTAAAAAAAAAATACTTACTGAAGAAAATTGTATATCGTCCCCATTTTGACCGAAGGAGGGCGGGCAATCGCTGTGACTTAGTGAACTTTTGGCAATAATTATAAACTTTTCAGGGCGTCCATAACCCTCCAAGGCGCCATACAGCTAGCCACGTCATTCACTTGGTCTTGGTCTTGGTCTGGGCTCGGGAGGTTGTCAGTCCGGTTAGCCTTTACAACGGCACAAGGACGTGGTTGTCTTTCCATTTCTGGCACCAACGTCTATTTATTTTTCGCCCTGTGTCATCCCTTCCCCTCCACACACACACAAACGTTCAAGTAGAAATATATAAAACAAGAGTGTCATATTTTTA
>NC_066528.1:18011544-18014044 GCF_024679095.1 Eriocheir sinensis | reverse complement strand
CTAACCTAACCTAACCTAACCTAACCTGTTCAGTAGTGGGCGCCTGTAATTCCCACTCTAAATTACCCAAAGGGACTCAAACCCTAACCTAACCTAACCTAACCTAACCTAACCTGTTCAGTAGTGGGCGCCTGTAATTCCCACTCTAAATTACCCAAAGGGACTCAAACCCTAACCTAACCTAACCTAACCTAACCTGGCCTGTTCAGTAGTGGGCGCCTGTAATTCCCACTCTAAATTACCCAAAGGGACTCAAACCCTAACCTAACCTAACCTAACCTAACCTGGCCTGTTCAGTAGTGGGCGCCTGTGATTCCCACTCTAAATTACTCAAAGGGACTCAAACTAACCCTCACCTAACCTAACCTAACCTAACCTGGCCTGTTCAGTAGTGGGCGCCTGTGATTCCCACTCTAAATTACTCAAAGGGACTCAAACTAACCCTCACCTAACCTAACCTAACCTAACCTGGCCTGTTCAGTAGTGGGCGCCTGTGATTCCCACTCTAAATTACCCAAAGGGACTCAAACCCTAACCTAACCTAACCTAACCTAACCTGGCCTGTTCAGTAGTGGGCGCCTGTGATTCCCACTCTAAATTACCCAAAGGGACTCAAACCCTAACCTAACCTAACCTAACCTAACCTAACCTGGCCTGTTCAGGAGTGTGCGCCACATACCCGTCCAGCGAGGGAAATACACGCCCGGGTTGGCACAGTTTACCTTCCCCAGGCTGATATCTAGTCAATGAACACTCGATTATACTTACACGTTCAAATTTGCATCCCGCGACTCGAGTAACAAAGCATCCATTAAGAGCCATTACCGTAACGAGAGAGTGAACATTCGCGGCGCCGACATTGTTAATAGTGTAGCAGTAATAGTTCCTCTCTATATGTCCTCTCATGCTCAACATCCACTCAACATTCACTCAACATTCACTCAACATTCAACATTCACTCAACATTCACTCAACATTCTCAACATTCACTCAACATCCACTCAACATTCTCAACATTTACTCAACATTCACTCAACATTCACTCAACATTCACTCAACATCCACTCAACATTCTCAACATTTACTCAACATTCACTCACCATTCAACATTCACTCAACATCCACTCAACATTCTCAACATTCACTCACCATTCAACATTCACTCAACATTCTCAACATTTACTCAACATTCACTCAACATTCCCTCAATATTTCTTCAACATTCACTCAACATTCACTCAACATTCACTCAACATTCCCTCAATATTTCTTCAACATTCACTCAACATTCACTCAACATTCACTCAACATTCTCAACATTTACTCAACATTCACTCAACATTCCCTCAATATTTCTTCAACATTCACTCAACATTCACTCAACATTCACTCAACATTCAACATTCACTCAACATTCTCAACATTTACTCAACATTCACTCAACATTCCCTCAATATTTCTTCAACATTCACTCAACATTCACTCAACATTCACTCAACATTCACTCAATATTTCTTCAACATTCACTCAACATTCCCTCAATATTTCTTCAACATTCACTCAACATTCACTCAACATTCACTCAACATTCACTCAACATTCACTCAACATTCAACATTCACTCAACATTCTCAACATTTACTCAACATTCACTCAACATTCCCTCAATATTTCTTCAACATTCACTCAACATTCACTCAACATTCACTCAACATTCATTCAACATTCACTCAACATTCTCTCAACATTCTCTCAACATTCACTCAACATTCCCTCAACATTTCTTCAACATTCACTCAACATTCACGCAACATTCACGCAACATTCACTCAACATTTCTTCAACATCCACTCAACATTCACGCAACATTCACTCAACATTCACGCAACATTCACTCAACATTCACTCAACATTCACACAACATTCACTCAACATTCACGCAACATTCACTCAACATTCACGCAACATTCACATAACATTCACTCAACATTCACTCAACATCCACTCAACATTCCCTCAACATTCACTCAACATTCACTCAACATCCACTCAACATTCACTCAACATTCACTCAACATTCACTCAACAGTTCTTCAACATCCACTCAACATTCACACAACATTCACTCAACATTCCCTCAACATTTCTTCAACATTCACTCAACATTTCCTCAACATTCACTCAACATTCACTCAACATCCACTCAACATCCACTCAACATTCACACAACATTCACTCAACATTCCCTCAACATTCACTCAACATTCACTCAACATTCAACATTCCCTCAACATTCATTCAACATTCACACAACATTCACTGAACATTCACACAACATTTAACATTCAACATTAACTCAACATTCAACATTTACTCAACATTCAACATTCTCTCAACATTCAACATTCACTCAACATTCTCTCAACATTCAACATTCACTCAACATTCACGGCCCCAACAGTGATAATAGTAACAGCAGTAGTAGTAGTAGTAGTAATAG
>NC_066528.1:17996544-18006544 GCF_024679095.1 Eriocheir sinensis | reverse complement strand
CCTTTCTCTCTCTCCTTTCTTCCTTTCTCTCTCCTTCCTCCCTGTATCTCTATTCCTTTCCTGTCTCCTTCCTCCCTCCCTTTTTCTCTCCCCTTCCTTCCTTTCTCTCTCCTTTCTTCCTTTCTCTCTCCTTCCTCCCTGTATCTCTCCTCCCTTCCTGTCTCTTTCCTCCCTCCCTTTTTCTCTCCCCCTTCCCTTCCTTTCTCTCTCTCCTTTCTTCCTTTCTCTCTCCTTCCTCCCTGTATCTCTCCTCCCTTCCTGTCTTTCCTCCCTCCCTTTTTCTCTCTCCCTCCCTTTCTGTCTCCTCTTTCCCTTCTCTTTCCTCCTGTCCTTTCTGCCTTCTCCTCTCCTTTTTCTTTCCTCCTTTCTTTTCTGTTTCCTTCCTTTCTCTCTCCTTCCTCCCTTTCTCTCTCTCAACTCTTCCCTCTCTTCCCTGTCTAATACAAAGAAAACATTAGTAACATAACATCTACCTTCTATCTTTTCCCATTTTCTTTACCTCATCGCTATCCTCAACTAACGCAAACTTCAGTAACTTAATATTCTTCGTCTTTTCTTTCGTATTTCTTTAACTTTTCACTTTCCTCCATTAATAATACAGGAAACAACATTAACATAACATCCTGCATCCTTTCTTCCTCCTTTTCTTTAACTATATTCTTCTTTATTAACTCAAGATAACATTGGTATCATATCTCGCGGGTTTTCTTTCCTCTTTTCCTCCTTCTTTCCTTCGTTCGCCTCCTTTACTAATCAAAGAAAACATCCTTAACAGCTTCTTGGGGACTCCTTACGTTCTTATGTTCTTATATCAATTTCCGTTCTTTCTCTCCTTTTTCCTTACCGACTCACTCTTCAACTAAAAACAAACCTCAGTAACATAGGATCTGGGTCTATAGCAATGGTTGAGGGCGTGTAAGGGTCGCGGCAAAGGGCCAAGTAACCTTCAATAGAGATGCTGGAGCCGCCCGTGACTTGTGGCGTGAGGTATACCATCAGTGAAGCATCGGGTTGGCGGGGTCTGGAAGGGGTTGGAAGGTGGGTCTGGCTTCACTGTCTTATCACGTCTGAAGACCTCTCGTGTGGAAGACTGATACGGGGAGACGCGGTGGTGGTGGTGGTGGTTGAGTGTTTGTGGGTGTGGGTGAGTTAACTATTTCTATCTCTATCTCTTTTCCTATCCTCTCATCCTCTGCTTTCTGTCTATTCTAATCTTTATCTCCCTTTTATTTTCATTTGCCTATCACCATTCTTCTTTTGTTATTTTTCTTTCCCATTCTCTCCCTTTCCTATCCTCTCCTTTGCTTTCTGTATCTTCTAATCTCTATCTCCCTTTTATTATCCTTTGCCTGTCTCCGTTCTTCTTCTGTTCCCATATTCTGGACAGGTGGACGAGAAGGGACGGGATGATGGTTGTGTTTTCTTTTTCTCTTCCCATCTCTCTCTTTCCTATCCTCTCCTTTGCTTTCTGTATCCTCTAATCTTTATCTCCCTTTTATTATCCTTTGCCTGTCTCCGTTCTTCTTCTGTTCCCATATTCTGGACAGGTGGAGGAGAAGGGATGGGATGATGGTTGTGTTTTCTTTTTCTTACCCCATCTCTCTCTTTCCTATCCTCTCCTTTGCTTCCTGTCCCTTCTAATCTCTATCTCCCTTTTATTTTCCTTTGCCTATCACCATTCTTCTGTTCTCTAATGGTGGACAGGTAGAAGGCGAGAAGGGACGGGATGATGATGGTGTTGGTGGTGTTGGTGTTGATGGTGGTGAAGGAGAGAGAGGTGAAGAGGTACAGCTTAGACCTTGATGGACAGGTATTAGGGAAGAAAGGACGGGGTTGAGGATGGGGCGTTTTGTGTGAAGTGATGGGAAAAGTGAGCAGAGGAGGAAGTGCAGTGGAGCGATAGGGGAAAGTAGGGGAAGGGAAAATAGGAAAAGGAGTATAGTGATTTGGGAGAGTTGGAAAAGGGGAGAGAAGTTTTGTTTTAGGTAAGGGAAAGGGGAAGGAAAGTAAGGAAAGGAAATGAAGGAAAAGGAGTATAGTGATTTGGGAGAGTTGGAAAAGGGGAGAGAAGTTTTGTTTTAGGTAAGGGAATGGGGAAGGAAAGTAAGGAAAGGAAATGAAGGAAAAGGAGTATAGTGATTTGGGAGAGTTGGAAAAGGGGAGAGAAGTTTTGTTTTAGGTAAGGGAAAGGGGAAGGAAAGTAAGGAAAGGAAGTGAAGGAAAAGGAGTATAGTGATTTGGGAGAGTTGGAAAAGGGGAGAGAAGTTTTGTTTTAGATAAGGGAAAGGGGAAGGAAAGTAAGGAAAGGAAATGAAGGAAAAGGAGTATAGTGATTTGGGAGAGTTGGAAAAGGGAAGAGAAGTTTTGTTTTAGATAAGGGAAAGGGGAAGGAAAGTAAGGAAAAGGAAATGAAGGAAAAGGAGTATAGTGATTTGGGAAAGTGGGAAAAGGAGTAGTTTTTTTTTAGGTAAGGGAAAGGGTAAGGAAAGTAAGGAAAAGGAAATGAAGGAAAAGGAGTATAGTGATTTGGGTAAGGAAAATTATAGTGATTTGGGAGAGTTGGAAAAGGGGAGAGAAGTTTTGTTTTAGATAAGGGAAAAGGGGAAGGAAAGTAAGGAAAAGGAAATGAAGGAAAAGGAGTATAGTGATTTGGTTTGTTTTAGATAAGGGAAAGGGGAAGGAAAGTAAGGAAAGGAAATGAAGGAAAAGGAGTGTAGTGATTTGGGAAAGTGGGAAAAGGAGTAGTTTTTTTTTAGGTAAGGGAAAGGGGAAGGAAAGAAAGGAAAGGAAGTGAAGGAAAAGGAGTATAGTGATTTGGGAAAGTGGGGAAAAGGGAGAAGAAGTTTTGTTTTAGATAAGGGAAAGGGGAAGGAAAGTAAGGAAAAGGAAATGAAGGAAAAGTAGTATAGTGATTTGGGAAAGTGGGAAAAGGGGAGAGAAGTTTTGTTTTAGATAAGGGAAAGGGGAAGGAAAGAAAGGAAAGGAAGTGAAGGAAAAGGAGTATAGTGATTTGGGAGAGTTGGAAAAGGGGAGAGAAGTTTTGTTTTAGATAAGGGAAAGGGGAAGGAAAGAAAGGAAAGGAAGTGAAGGAAAAGGAGTATAGTGATTTGGGAAAGTGGGAAAAGGAGTAGTTTTTTTTTTAGATAAGGGAAAGGGGAAGGAAAATAAGGAAAGGAAATGGGAAAAGGAGTATAGTGATTTGGGAAAGTGGGAAATGGGAAGAGAAGTTTTGTTTTAAATAAGGGAAAGGGGAAGGAAAGTAAGGAAAGGAAATGAAGGAAAAGGAGTATAGTGATTTGGGAGAGTTGGAAAAGGGGAGAGAAGTTTTGTTTTAGATAAGGGAAAGGGGAAGGAAAGAAAGGAAAGGAAGTGAAGGAAAAGGAGTATAGTGATTTGGGAGAGTTGGAAAAGGGGAGAGAAGTTTTGTTTTAGGTAAGGGAAAGGGGAAGGAAAGTAAGGAAAAGGAAATGAAGGAAAAGGAGTATAGTGATTTGGGAAAGTGGGAAAAGGAGTAGTTTTATTTAGGTAAGGGAAAGGGGAAGGAAAGTAAGGAAAGGAAATGGGAAAAGGAGTATAGTGATTTGGGAAAGTGGGAAATGGGAAGAGAAGTTTTGTTTTAAATAAGGGAAAGGGGAAGGAAAGTAAGGAAAGGAAATGAAGGAAAAGGAGTATAGTGATTTGGGAGAGTTGGAAAAGGGGAGAGAAGTTTTGTTTTAGATAAGGGAAAGGGGAAGGAAAGAAAGGAAAGGAAGTGAAGGAAAAGGAGTATAGTGATTAGGGAGAGTGGGGAAAAGGGAGAAGAAGTTTTTTTATAGATAAGGGGAAAGGGGAAAAAGAAAGGGTGGGGAAGTGATGGGGAAAGGTGAGGGAAACGCAAAGATGACACGCTCGGAAAACACAAGAAAGACGAAATTAAGGAAACATTTTTGGGAAGTTTGAAAAAAATGATGAATAGGGGAAGTTTGGGAAAAAGACGAATTTGAGGAGTGGAAAAAAAAGATACATTAGTGAATTTGGAAGAAAGATTAATTTGGGAAGAAAGGGAAAGATGAATATGAAAAGTTGAAAAAAGAAGAATATTTGTGAGTTTGAAAAAAAAAAAGTGTATTTGTGTCGGAAAAAAAGAAATCTGAGCATAGGTGATGAAACGAGGGCAGGAGTTGAGAAAATGACAAAAGAAAATAAGTTAGGAAAAATAAATAAAAAGATCGAGAATATAAGAAAATACGAAAGCGGACAGACAGACAGACAGGCAAACATTTGTATTTTGTATACTGTTTTGTTTTGTATTTTGCATTTTGTTTTGTATTTTGTGTTTTGTTTTGTTTTGTATTTTGTTTTGTTTTTGTATTTGTATTTTGTTTTGTATTTTGTGTTTTGTTTTGTTTTGTATTTTGTTTTGTATTTTGTATTTTTTGTTTTGTTTTGTTTTGTATTTTGTTTTGTTTTGTTTTTTGTATATTGTTTTGTTTTGTTTTGTATTTTGTGTTTTGTTTTTGTTTTGTATTTTGTTTTGTATTTTGTTTTGTTTTGTATTTTGTATTTTGTTTTGTTTTGTGTTTTGTATTTTGTATTTGTATTTTGTATATTGTTTTGTTTTGTTTTGTATTTTTTTGTATTTTGTATATGTATTTTGTTTTGTATTTTGTATATGTATTTTGTTTTGTATTTTGTATTATGTATTTGTATTTGCATTTTGTATTATATTTTGTAATTGTATTTTGTATTTTGTATGTTGTTTTTGTGTGTGTTTTGTTTTTGTGTGTTTTTGTGTGCTGATAATACATAAAAGAAAATGGAGTCAAACAAGAAAAGATTAAATGGAAAGACAAACACAGATAACATGAATATAATGGAAACTGGAATATTTTTTTATGTGTGTGTGTTTCGAGACATACCTAATACTTTTGAGGGAACAGACAAGGGGAGGAAGGAAGGAAGAAAAAAAGGGGGGTGGGGGAAGAAGAGGGAGAATGAGGAGGAGGATGTTGATGCAAATAAAGGAAAAAAATAAACAGGAACAGAAGACAGGATAAGAATGAGGGGATGTCACGGACGAGAAGAGACAGGAAGATAAATATTAAGGAATGGGAGGAACGAACCAGCATGGAGGAGGAAGGGAGGGAAGGAGGAAGAAAACAATATATAGAGAGCGCAGAAGATAGTTAAATATTGGGTCAGAAGAGGAAGGGAAGGGAAGGGAAGGGAAGGAGGATGAGAGAGAAATATTGAGTCACGTCTTGGGGCGAGTTTAAGATAAGTGGTGCCAACTTGGGAGATAAACCTTGCGGGGCCCATGCAGGACGAAGGCGCGGAGGTACACACACACACACACACACACACACACACACACACACACACACACACACACACACACACACAAACACACACGTACTCACACATTTTGGATCTTTTCTTTCTCTTGTTTTTGTAGCGTTCATTCCGTGTTTTTTTCCTGCTTTCTTTTAGTCCTTGAAAACACACACACACACACACACACACACACACACACACACACACACACACACACACACACACACACACACACACACACACACACACACACACACACACACACACACACACACACACACGGGATTTTTTTCTACTTTTTAGTGGATTGATTCTCCTATTTTTTTTTTTTTTTACTTTTTATCGACGTTGTTTCTTCCTCTTCTTATTTATTCTTTTTTTCTTAATTTCTCATTTTTTTATAGTTCTGGATCGCAAACTTAAATGTAACACACACACACACACACACACACACACACACACACACACACACACACACACACACACACACACCTCCCCACCCCCCGACTCCCCTCCCCCCACGCCAATATCCCGCCCAGCGCTGACACACAAAGCCCCCATCATTGTACCTTAATATAATAACTCGGTGAATCATAACGCCTTTGTACTTAATGACTGGTTGATAATAGCTCATTACACGGCCCACTGAGGCGCGAAGATTCATATACATTAATTAGGCCACGAATCATATGTATCTTGGTGAGGGGGGTGGGGTGGGGGGGCTGGGGAGGGGGTAGGGGAGATTGGTTTCACTCACACCGGACTTTTAAACCGAGTAGAGTCAAGGTTATCATCGTATCGCTGTATCTTTTATTCAATACTTTTTTTTATATATTTTTTTAACGTTTTGTCCTATGGCGCCGATAGACTTTTGTGTGTGTGTGAATGTAGTGTCTCCTCTTCCTCTTCCTCCTCCTCCTCTTCCTCTTCATTGTCTTGTAGCACCGTGGCAAGACTATCTCCTTCTCCTCCTCCTCCTCTTCCTCTTCCTCTTCCTCCTCTTTTTTTTTTTTTTACAGCAAAGGAGTCAGTTCAAGGGCATAAAAAAGGTAACAAATGTGAAAAAAAAAGCCCGCTACTCACTGCTCCTATAAAGAGTTAGAGGAGTGGCCGAAAGACAGGTCAATTTCGGGGTTAGTGGGATCTGATGCTTGGCCCGGCCCGTCGTGGCGCAGGCAAGAGTTTATAGTTCCGCCAGCTTGTTTGCCTCATGCTGCCCCCCGGAGCTCATCAGTGACACTCTTTTAGCGAGAGAATCTTGAGTCAGGACCCGAATTCACAGAGGCTTAGTTCGTAGTTTTGGGTCCTTAGTGCGTAGGTTTTTTTTCTGGTTTCTTGAGGACTGCATTTGGGTAGTCACCGTGCCTGAAAAATCCCAGCTTGTGGCACCTCTTTGGATTCTTTTTAGGAGCAGCGAGTAGCGGGCTTTTTTATTTATTTATTATTGTTTACTTTTTTTGTGCCCTTGAGCTGTCTCCTTTGCTGTAAAAAAAAAGAAGTGTGCGGGACGCGAATCTGCAATTACGTGTTTCTTTCTACATATATTTTCTCGGTAATTAATTTTGCTCGGTGACAAAGTTAACAGGTAATAGAAAACTGGGTCACTATTGAAAAACATATAGACTGAACAGATCCAAGTCGCTTATGCATTTTGCTTGGTGACAAAGTTAAGAGGCAATAGAAAACTGGTTCACTATTGAAAAACATATAGACTGAACAGATCCAAGTCGCTTATTCATTTTGCTTGGTGACAAAGTTAAGAGGTAATAGAAAACTGGTTCACTATAGAAAAACATATAGACTGAACAGATCCAAGTCGCTTATTCGTTTTGATTGGTGACAAAGTTAAGAGGTAATAGAAAACTGGGTCACTATTGAAAAACATATAGACTGAACAGATCCAAGTCGCTTATGCATTTTGCTTGGTGACAGAGTTAAGAGGTAATAGAAAACTGGGTCACTATTGAAAAACATATAGACTGAACAGATCCAAGTCGCTTATGCATTTTGCTTGGTGACAAAGTTAAGAGGTAATAGAAAACTGGTTCACTATAGGAAAACATATATGGGTCGTATCGTAAGACATTTCGCCGCCCAAGAACACATATTTGACAAGGCTTTCGTAGGAGTTGTGGGCATTTCCAGTAGTAGTTTTATGACCCTGGTGGTAGTTTGACCCTTCCTCTGTACCATGAACCTAAAGAAACACCTATTTGACAAGGCTTTCGTAGGAGTTGTGGGCATTTCCAGGAGTAGTTTTATGACCCTGGTGGTAGTTTGACCCTTCCTCTGTACCATGAACCTAAAGAAACACCTATTTGACAAGGCTTTCGTAGGAGTTGTGGGGCATTTCCAGTAGTAGTTTTATGATCCTGGTGGTAGTTTGACCCTTCCTCTGTACCATGAACCTGAGGAAACACTCATTAGAACTCGACTGACCCCTTCTTTAACCTTTAGAAATTGTTAATGTGAGAAGCGATGGTGCCTTATGATACCAACCATAGACTGAACAGATCCAAGTCGCTTATTCATTTTGATTGGCGACAAAGTTAAGAGGTAATAGAAAACTGGTTCACTATAGGAAAACATATAGATTGAACAGATCCAAGTCGCTTATGCATTTTGATTGGCGACAAAGTTAAGAGGTAATAGAAAACTGGTTCACTATAGGAAGACATATAGATTGAACAGATCCAAGGCACTTACGTATCTTTACTACGTGTTTTTGAATAGCATAGTTGAAAAAGGAAAGAGAAAGGTATCGGGCTTTTTTTATAGTTTACTTTTAATTGTGTGTCCTTGTGCTGTCTCCTGTGCTGTAAAAAAAATCTATATCTATCTATATCTATCTATCTAATGGGAGTATACACTATAGCTACGCGTGGCCTCAGAGCTAATAGATAAAAGAAAACTGGGTCACTTTAGAGGAAAGTTTAAATTGAGCAGATCGGCGGCCCTTAGGCGATCTTTCCCCGATGTTCCGTTACTCAGCGCAAGTTTGTAGTGGGTGATTGTGATAGCCCTGAGACCCACGTGCTGTGAGGAGGAGGAGGAGGAGGAGGAGGAGGAGGAAGAGAATGAATATGATTAGGAAGAGAAGGAGGAGGAGGACGAGGTTGAGGGGATGGACGAAGAGGAGGAGGAGGAGGAGGAGGAGGAGGAGGAGGAGGAGAAGGAATATGATGAGGACGAGAAGGAGGAGTAGGAGGACGAGGTTGAGGGGATGGACGAAGAGGAGGAGGAGGAGGAGGAGGAGGAGGAGGAGGAGGAGGAGGAGGTGGAAGAGAAGTAATATGTTTAGGAAGAGTAGGTGGAGGAGGACGTGGTTGAGGGGATGGACGATGAGGAGGAGGAGGAGGAGGAGGAGGAGGAGGAGGAGGAAGAGAATGAATATGATTAGGAAGAGAAGGAGGAGGAGGACGAGGTTGAGGGGATGGACGAAGAGGAGGAGGAGAAGGAGGAAGAGAATGAATATGATTAGGAAGAGAAGGAGGAGGAGGACGAGGTTGAGGGGATGGACGGAGAGGACGAGGAGAAGGAGGAGGAGGAGGAGGAGAAGGAGGAGGAGGAGGAGGAGGAGGAGGAGGAGATAGTCTTACCAGGCTTGCTACAAGAGAATGAAGAGAAAAAGGAGAAGAAGGAAGAGGAAGAGGAGGAAGAGAAGAAGGAGGAGATAGTCTTTCCACACGTACTACAGAGAAAGAGGAGAAGGAAGAGGAGGAGGAGGAAGAAGAAGAAGAAGGGAACACACATTCACACACATATCCCTGTCTCTAAATCTCCTTCTCTTCCTCTCTCTGTCTAATTATTGAGGTCTGTCCAATACTTTAAGAGGAGGAAGAGAAAGAGGAAGAGGAGGAGGAGGAGGAGGAGGAGGAGGAGGAGGAGGAGGAGGAGGAGGAGGAGGAGGAGATAGTCTTGAAACGGTACTACAAGACAATGAAGAGGAAGAGGGAGGAAGAGGAGGAGGAGGAAGAGGAGGAGGAGGAGGAATAGGAGATACATTCACACACACACTCTCTCTCTCTCTTATTTATTTATTTTCTTTTTTCTTTTCTTCCTTCTATCAATTTATCTTTTTTTCTCTCCTGTCTCCTATTCTTTCTTTCTTTCTTTTTTTCTTTCTTTCTCTCTTTCTCTCTCTCTCTCTCATTTCCTCTTTATATTTCTTTTCTTTTCCTATTTCTCTCTCTCTCTCTCTCTCTCTCTCTCTCTCTCTCTCTCTCTCTCTCTCTCTCTCTCTCTCGAAGTATAACATTCTGTCCAACACTTGAGTCACATTAAATTGAATAACTTGGATATAATTAAACATACTCTACCTCCTCCTCCTCCTCCTCCTCCTCCTCCTCCTCCTCCTCCATTAAAGGTTTATCCCGGGCTAATTTAATATTCAAGTTGGCCACTTCAAGGTGTTGGAGGAGGAGGAAATGGAGGAGGTTAAGGAGGAGGAGGAGGAGGAGGAGGAGGAGGAGGAGAATGAATATGACTAGGAAGAGAAGGAGGACGAGGACGAGGTTGAGGGGATGGACGAAGAGGAGGAGGAGGAGGAGGAGGAGGAGGAGGGAGTTTAATCCGGGTAATTCTGGAGAGAAATGCAATAGTGGGAGGAGGAGGAGGAGGAGGAGGAGGAGGGAGGAAAGGAGGTAGGGTCCGGGAGGGAAGGGAGGAAGGGAGGGAAGGGAGAGAG
>NC_066528.1:17991544-17994044 GCF_024679095.1 Eriocheir sinensis | reverse complement strand
TTTACCAGCGGAAGGAATGAAAGAATGAGGATGCTGGTTAACTCTTGCATAGAAGTGTCTTGATACTCTCCTCTTGAATGAGTTTAAGTCGTAGGCAGGAGGAAATGCAGACGAAGGAAGGAAGGCTGTTCAAGAGTTTACCAGCGGAAAGGATGAAAGAATGAGGATGCTGGTTAACTCTTGCATAGGAGAGGTGTCTTGATACTTTCCTCTTGAATGAGTTTAAGTCGTAGGCAGGAGGAAATACAGACGAGGGAAGGCTGTGTGGAATCGTATGTTATGTTTAGAAAAGTGTGTAATTAGTGAAGGTTAGTTTAGTTAGAGAGAGGATGCAGAGGTTGTGAAGCAGACCAATCTTATTAATATGATGACGTGTATAACTTAATCCAGAATGTGTTGCTTTTAAAAGATAGACGATTCCTTATATGCATTGGGATTAAATATAACATCCTTGAAAAATGGTGAGGTTACTAAGTGCAGAATGTAGAGTTTATGAAGTAGAGACAAGTCCTTAAAAGTATATAGGGTTGTGAATGATGAAAAAGGACATTCTGTAATAAAAAGAGTGCGTAACGAAATGCAGAATGTAAAGCTTGTGAAGTAGAGACGAGTGCTTAAAAATATATTGGGTCGTGAATGATGAAGCAGGAATCTTATTAATATGTTGACGTGTATAACTTAATGCAGAATGTGTTTTTTTTTTAGAAGACCGAACTTATATCCATTTGGGATCAAATATAACATCCTTGAAAAATTGAAAGGTGTGAAGAGGTTAAATGTAGAGTTTATGTTAGAGACACAAGTCCTTAAATATAAAAAAAATATGATAAAAAAGACATTTCTATAATAAAAGAGTGCGTAACAATGTGAATGTAATGTATTTGAATGTAAAAATCCTTGAAATATATATTGTGTTTATTTATTTATTTTTTTATTTTTTTACGTCGCGGGCTATTGCGCCGGTAGGCTTCTTCCCGGTGGGGCCTGATGGTCGGCCCAACCCGTTCTGGCGCAGGCGAGTGTTTATAGTGGCGCCATCTTGCATTGGCTCATGCTGCCCTCCCGGAGCTCATCTTTAATCGTAGAATCTAGAGTCCGGGTTGATAGGTGGTCTTCTGGACAGCATGTGGGTAGTTTTAAGCCACTCGGCGGCGGCTGAAAAAATCCCAGCTTGGTGGCACCGGTCGGGGATTGAACTCGCGTCCTCCTGAACGCGGCGCCGTCACTCTGTCGACTCAGCCACCGCCTCCTGGAACGATAAACTGATGAAGCAGAGATCGTTCCTTAAGAATAATAGATTGCGTCGCTTAATTAGAACACTCTTTACAAAAATAATAGATTGCGTAGCTTGATTAGAACATTCTTTACAAAAATGAGGAAGCGTACCAGAATATAGAAGGCTGAGCTCATCAAGTACAGTATTCTTAACAGTAACTTAGTGTATAGCTAATTAGAACATCATTTTCATTATTATAAGAGACTAATCACAAACACAAACACCCACGCACAAACACACACACATATCTATCACATACACAAAACTCTTTTCACTTCACTTCACTTCCCAAAAGAAAAAAATATACATACATACATACATACATACATACATACACACACACACACACACATACATACATACACACACACACACACACACACACACACATACATACATACATATATACATACACACAAACATTCATACATACATACATACATACATACAGACAGACAGACAGACAGACAGACATTCATACACACATACATACATACATATTACATACAGACAGACAGACAGAGAGACATACAGACAGACAGACAGACAGACAGACAGACAGACATTCATACACACATACATACATACATATTACATACAGACAGACATACAGAGAGACATACAGACAGACAGACAGACAGACAGACAGACAGACAGACAGACACACACACCTACACGAACTCACGCTGAAGTATTATAAATTGATGAGCGAGTTTTTTTTATTTTTTATTATTTTACGTTTTTGCTAGTGGTGGCAGAACGTTGCACTGATGAAGCAGGAACGTTCTTTGTATGAAAACACGAACGTTGAACTAAAGCCGAAATGAACGTTTTGGGTGGAGTAATACACGCTTGTGAAAACACGAACACAGAGATTTAACATTTTGGCGTGAATGCATTGGCGTGGAAGCGGAAATTCACACACACACACACACACACACACACACACACACACACACACACACACACACACACACACACACGCACATGCACACACACACACACACGCACATACACTCCTACCCTTATCCCTCACAAACACACATATAAACACCCAAATATCTATCACAAACTAAAAATTAATCCCTACACTTCTCTATCGTTCCCTTCCCTTCCCTTCCCATCCCATCCCATCCCATCCCTTTCCTTACCTTCCCATCCCTTCCTTTCCCTTCCCTTCTCATCCCTTCTCTTCCCATACCATCCCTACCCGGCCCTTCCCTT
>NC_066528.1:17984044-17986544 GCF_024679095.1 Eriocheir sinensis | reverse complement strand
AGAGAGAGAGAATGAGAAGCAGAGAGAGGAAGGGAGGGAGGGAAGGAGAGAAGAGATGGAGGGAAGGAAGCAGAGAATGAGAGGCTGGGATGAAAGCAGAGAGAGAGGAAGGGAAGCAGAGAGAGAGGAAGGGAAGCAGAGAGACAGAGGAAGGGAAGCAGAGAGAGAGGAAGGGAAGCAGAGAGACAGAGGAAGGGAAGCAGAGAGAGAGGAAGGGAAGCAGAGAGACAGAGGAAGGGAGGAAGGGAGAGAGGTAGCGAAGATCAGGGAGTGGTTCGTCAGGGTACAGCACACACCCCAACACACACATAAACACACACCACAATAAACACGCACATAAACAACCCGGAGACCCTCTTGTATGTCCTGCCCCAGCGACGGACGGACGAGCTCACGGTGGAAGACGAGGACAAAATAATGCTGTGTTTAAGCCATAGGGTCATACTAATAAACATTTCTGCCCTCAAACTCACATATTTGGCAAGGCTTTCGTAGGGGTTGTGAGGATTTTCAGGGGTAGTTGAATGACCCTGGCGCTAGGTCAACTCTTCCTCTGTACCGTGACTCAAAGAAACCACTCCTTACAACCCGCTTTTCGTAGGAGTTGTGAGCATTTTCAGGGGTAGTTGAATGACCCTGGGGCTAGGTCAACTCTTCCTCTGTACCGTGACTCAAAGAAACCACTCCTTACAACCCGCTTTTCGTAGGAGCTGTGAGCATTTTCAGGGGTAGTTGAATGAGCCTGGGGCTAGTTCAACCCTTCCTCTGTACCGTGGATCAAAGAAACCACTCCTTTGGAAATAGTTCATATGAGAGAATAAGAAGGAGAGAGAGGAAGGGAGGAAAGAAGTAAGAGAGAGAGACAATGGGAAGGAGAGAGAGTAAGGAAGGGAGGGAAGGAGAGATGAGATGGAGGGAAGGGAGCAGAGAATGAGAGTTTAAGAATACCTACGTTATTCATGGGTATACTCGACCGTAGTGTTAGTGTGTGTGTGAGAACGGAGAGCTTGTAAATGGGTGTTTGTAAATACGTATACCTGTTTCCTTACATCTTTACCTGATTTTAATACCTGAGGCGAATCTAATCTTACCTAAGTGTACCTGACCTAAACTTATACCTGTTACCGTACCTGGTTACCTGACTTTAATTTAGCTTACCTGAGGCGAATCTAATCTTACCTAAGTGTACCTGACCTAAACTTATACCTGTTACCTACCTCGTTACCTGACTATAATTTAGCTTACCTGAGGCGAATCTAATCTTACCTAAATGTATCTGACCTAAACTTATACCTGTTACCTACCTCGTTACCTGACTATAATTTAGCTTACCTGAGGCGAATTTAATCTTACCTAAATGTACCTGACCTAAACTTATACCTGTTACCTACCTCGTTACCTGACTATAATTTAGCTTACCTGAGGCGAATCTAATCTTACCTAAATGTACCTGACCTAAACTTATACCTGTTACCTACCTGGTTACCTGACTTTAATTTAGCTTACCTGAGGCGAATTTAATCTTACCTAAATGTACCTGACCTAAACTTATACCTGTTACCTACCTCGTTACCTGACTATAATTTAGCTTACCTGAGGCGAATTTAATCTTACCTAAATGTACCTGACCTAAACATTTCCTTTTTATGAACACACAGCACAAAGACACCCATAATTAACGTCTGTTTTGGCTTCTCGCTTTTTATTTTTTTGTCAGAGCAACGTCTAGTGTTTTGTTGTTGCTGTTTTTTTTCTTGAACTGGAAAATAGAAATATGCAAATAATAATAAGAAATAAGAAATAAATGGTTAGGACACGTATATAAGAGAGAGGATAAGAGATGGATAAAAAGGATAAAAAACTGGACTTGAATATCTTAAAAGCGATGCAAATAACGAAATGGGGGATATAAATAAACAAATAATGATTCAAATAAAATAAAAATAGTTAGGTAAGGTTAGGTATGTAAGAGAGAGGATAACAGATGGATAAAAAAGATGAATGTCTGGACTTGGATATCTTAAAAGCGATGCAAATAAGGAAATGGGGAATATAAATAAACAAATAATGATACAAATAAAAAAAAAATAGTTAGGTAAGGTTAGGTATGTAAGAGAGAGGATTACAGATGGATAAAAAAGATGAACGACTGGATTTGGATATCTTAAAAGCGATGCAAATAAGGAAATGGGGAATATAAATAAACAAATTATAGAAATAGAAAAAATAAATAGTTAGATAAGGTTAGGTATGTAAGAAAGGATAAGAGATGGATAAAAAAGGGAAGGGAGGGGAAGGAGAGAGAGAGAGAGAGAGAGAGAGAGAGAGAGAGAGAGAGAGAGAGAGAGAGAGAGAGAGAGAGAGAGAGAGAGAGAGAGAGAGAGAGAGAGAGAGAGAGAGAGAGAGAGAGAGAGAGAGAATGGCAAGGAGAGAAAGGAAGGGAGGAGAGGCTTGCAAAACGTAGAAAATAATAATAATAATAATAATAATAATAATAATA
>NC_066528.1:17974044-17979044 GCF_024679095.1 Eriocheir sinensis | reverse complement strand
GAAGACAGATAAAAGGCGAAGAAGAATACAGTGAACCAGAAGACCAACAAGAAGTAGAAGAAGAAGAAGCAGAAGAAGAAGCAGAAGAAGAAGCAATCAGAGGCACAGAGGATGGGGTTGGCGGACCAGTACCTGCCGCCTCCCTCCTCTCTTTCCCAGCAGCCGGCACCGATGTCTATTTCCTGCCGCGATGACTTACGGTGGCAGGCGACGGCATAATTTTTACGAGGAAATTAAATTGGTCTGCCCTTTAAACATGCATGCCCGTTTTCACTCTCTCTCGCTCGCTCTCGCTTTCTCGCTTTGGCTGGCTTGCTCTCTCGCTTTCTCGCTCTCTCGCTCTCTGGCTCTCGCTTTCTCGCTCTTGCTCTCGCTTTCTCGCTCTCTCGCTCTCTCGCTCTCTTGCTCTCTCGCTCTCTCGCTCGTTTACTCTCGGTCGCTTGCTCTCTCTCTCTCTCTCTCTCTCTCTCTCTCTCTCTCTCCTTTCCCATTCCTTTCCTCTTCTCTTTTCCCCATTTTCTCTTTTTCTTCCTCTTCTTCCCCTTCCCTCTCCCTTCTTCCCCCTCTTCTCCTTCCCTTCCTCTTTCCCCTTCTCTTTTTTCTTTCCCTTTCCCTCCCCTTTCCTTCTTCTCTCTCCTTCTTCCCCTTTTTTTTCTTCCCCTTCTCCTGCCCCTTCTCCTCTTTCCCTTCCCTTCCCTTCCCTTCCCTTCCCTTCTCTTCTCTTCCCTTCCTTCCTTTGGCGTGAAATATAAGCGAAGAATTTTGATATGTTGACCTCCTTATTATTTTCATTTCCTTCCTTGTCTTGCTGTTTGTGATGTTTTATTACTGTCGTTTTACTACTTGCGTTTTTATTGGTATTTTATGGTTATATATGTTCTCTCCCTCGAACGTTAGGAAATGGTAAAGGAAGTTCTATTAGGTTCCTTTACTGTCTCGTCTTACGTTCTTTACAGGTTCACTATTTTAGCTTGTAATTTATTTTATCTTTATTTTTTTTTTCAGTGTTCTTCATTGGTTCTTCATCCGTTTGTCTTGTAACTAATTTTTCGTTTGCTTTTTTCATCTTTTTCTTACAGGTGTATATTTTTTGCGAACGTTCTTTACACGTACTTATTTTCACCTTTTATTTTTCAACATTTTTTTACTGGTATATATATTTTTTCAACGTTCTCTACAGGGATTCCGAGTCACTTCTTACTTATTTTCTTTTATTTCCTTTCAATGTTCTTCACAGGTGTATAGCATTTGACCTAACTATTTTTCCTTTATTTTTCCTTTACATGTACTCCGTTTCAGCTCGTAACTCATTCCTCTTTTATTTCTTTTGTTCCAGTCGTGAGGAGGTGAAGTCTGGGCGCCAGGGAACAGAGGAGAGGCGTGACAGAAAGAAGAAAAGTTCAACAAAATCCTTCAACACGAGATTCCTGTCCCGGGTTGACTGACAGAGTGCATTCACGCCGCCAGGGGGACAGAAAAGTAATGAAATAGTTGCATAGAAGTTACGAATCCCCTGAAAAAACTTATCTGTGTGTGTGTTTATGTGTGTGTGACTTTCAGTGGCCCAGAAGAGTGCTGTCTGAGAGGAAAACTTGTGTATCCACTCTGAAAATTAGCGAAACTAACATATACAAAAAACACACCTAGGAAACTGATCTGTGTGTGATTGTGTGCTTGTATAACTTGCAGGAACACCAGAAAAAGCGCTATTTGAGAGGGAGGCAGACTTCAGTACTCGTTTTGTTTGTGAAAAGTAGTGACACAGTAGTACACAAGTTACACAGTCCCTGCAAAGCTAATCTTATCTGTGAGTGTTTGTGTATGTGGCTAAGTAGCAAGTTGACTTAAGTACTCGTTCCCTCTAGTGCGGTGTGAAAAGTAGCGAGTAAGTAGCTTAAAAATAACACTTTCCCCGCAGAACTTAAGTGTGAGTGTTTTTCGTCACTTTCCATTACTTAGAAAAGCACTATCTATGAGGAAAGACTAGTTCCCTCTCTTTGTGTTGGTGTTTGTGAAAAGTAGCGAAAAAAGCAACACAAAAGTAACACACATCCCGCACAACTGAGCTGCGTGTGTGTCTTTGTGATCCAGAAAAAAGAATATCAGAAAAACTTTAGTAAATGCTGTTTGTAAAATGTAGCGAAAAAAAGCAACACAAAAGTAACACACATCCCGCAAAACTGAGCTGCGTGTGTGTTTAAATGACCCAGAAAAAGAATATCAGAAAAACTTTAGTAAATGCTGTTTGTAAAAAGTAGCGAAAAAAAGCAACACAAAAGTAACACACATCCCGCAAAACTGAGCTGCGTGTGTGTTTAAGTGACCCAGAAAAAGAATATCAGAAAATCTTTAGTAAATGCTGTTTGTAAAAAGTAGCAAAAAAAAGCAACACAAAAGTAACACACATCCCGCAAAACTGAGCTGCGTGTGTGTTTAAGTGACCCAGAAAAAGAATATCAGAAAAACTTTAGTAAATGCTGTTTGTAAAAAGTAGCGAAAAAAAGCAACACAAAAACAACACATATCTCGCAAAACTGAGCTGCGTGTGTGTTTAAATGACCCAGAAAAAAAATGTCAGAAAAACTTAGTCAATACTGTGTGTAAAAAGTAGCGAAAAACTAGCAAAAAAATATCAGGCCTCCCACAAAACAGAACTACATGTGTGTATATATGAGATACTGACCCAGAACCTCCTCCCCCCCCCCCACACACACACACACACTAAGAGGAAGACATAATTGGTCGTTACGTATAAAACTGTGTGAAAAGTAGCAAACCAGTAACACAAAAGTAACACAAAATTAAACTACCATTGTGTATACTTGACTTACTGATCCAAGAAAAAAGAAAAAAAACACTAAAGAGAAAAAATTAAGTGCCCGCTCGGTTTACTATTCTTTGTTTGTGTGTGCGTGCGTGTGTTGCGTCGTGACAGAAGAGGACAAACAACAAACAAGAGGACGAAGAGGAACAAGAGGATGGCGATCAACGTGGTGTTCCCCCTTCTCATCCCCCTTGAGGAAGACTTCTTTAACGGTAAGTGTTGAGCCTTATGTATTTCTGCTGCTGATCCCTTATATCCCTTCTTTAAATCCCTTTCCTTTACATATAAGCCTTAGAGTTTGATCCTCCTTCCCGGGCAAGTGTTGGTGAAATTCAAAATATCCCTTCTGATCCCTTATATCCCTTCTTCAAATCCCTTTCCTTTACATATAGACCTTAGAGTTCGATCCTCCTTCCTGGGCAAGTGTTGGTGAAATTCAAAATATCCCTTCTGATCCCTTATATCCCTTCTTTAAATCCCTTTCCTTCACATATAGACCTTAGAGTTCGATCCTCCTTCCTGGGCAAGTGTTGGTGAAATTCAAAATATCCCTTCTGATCCCTTATATCCCTTCTTTAAATCCCTTTCCTTTACATATAAGCCTTAGAGTTTGATCCTCCTTCCTGGGCAAGTGTTGGTGAAATTCAAAATATCCCTTCTGATCCCTTATATCCCTTCTTTAAATCCCTTTCCTTCACATACAAGCCTTAGAGTTCGATCCTCCTTCCTGGGCAAGTGTTGGTGAAATTCAAAATATCCTTTCTGATCCCTTGTATCCCTTCTTAAATCCCTTTCCTTTACATATAAGCCTTAGAGTTTGATCCTCCTTCCCTGGCAAATGTTGGTGGGATTGATTATATTCCTTCTGATCGTTTATATCCATTCCTTAAATCCCTTTTCATTATATATAAGCCTTAGAGTTTGATCCTCCTTCCCGGGTAAGTGTTAGGGAGATTTAATATATCCTTTCGTAACCCCAATATCCATCCTTTAAATCCCTTTCCTTTACATATAGGCCTTAGAGTTTGATCCTCCTTCCCGGGTAAGTGTTAGGGAGATCTAATATATCCTTTCGTAACCCCAATATCCATCCTTAGAATCCCTTTCCTTTATAAATAAGCCTTAGAGTTTGATCCTCCTTCCCGGGTAAGTGTTAGGGAGATTTAATATATCCTTTCGTAACCCCAATATCCATCCTTAGAATCCCTTTCCTTTATAAATAAGCCTTAGAGTTTGATCCTCCTTCCCGGGTAAGTGTTAGGGAGATCTAATATATCCTTTCGTAACCCCAATATCCATCCTTAGAATCCCTTTCCTTTATAAATAAGCCTTAGAGTTTGATCCTCCTTCCCGGGTAAGTGTTAGGGAGATTTAATATATCCTTTCGTAACCCCAATATCCATCCTTTGAATCCCTTTCCTTTATAAATAAGCCTTAGAGTTTGATCCTCCTTCCCGGGTAAGTGTTAGGGAGATTTAATATATCCTTTCGTAACCCCAATATCCATCCTTTGAATCCCTTTCCTTTATAAATAAGCCTCAGAGTTTGATCCTCCTTCCCGGGTAAGTGTTAGGGAGATTTAATATATCCTTTCGTAACCCCAATATCCATCCTTAGAATCCCTTTCCTTTATAAATAAGCCTTAGAGTTTGATCCTCCTTCCCGGGTAAGTGTTAGGGAGATTTAATATATCCTTTCGTAACCCCAATATCCATCCTTAGAATCCCTTTCCTTTATAAATAAGCCTCAGAATTCGACCTTGCTTCTCGGGCAAGTGTTGGTGAGATTCAAAATATCCTCTCTGATCCCCTTTATCCCTCCCTTGCATTCCTTTCCATTATATATAAGCCTGAGAGTTGGATCCCTTACCTTGGCGAGTGTTGATGGGAGTGATTATATCCTTTCTGATCCCTTATACCCCTTCCTTAAATCCCTTTCCTTTACATATAGGCCTTAGAGTTTGATCCTCCTTCCCGGGTAAGTGTTTGGGAGATTTAATATATCCTTTCGTAACCCCAATATCCCTCCTTTAAATCCCTTTCAATTATATATAAGCCCTAGAATTCGAGCCCTTTCTGATCCTTTATACCCCTTCCTTAAATCCCTTTCCTTTACATATAGGCCTTAGAGTTCGATCCTCCTTCACGGGTAATGGTTAGGGAGATTTAATATATCC
>NC_066528.1:17939044-17969044 GCF_024679095.1 Eriocheir sinensis | reverse complement strand
TATTCTGTTTGTCTATTTTTTTGTCGTTTTTTTCTTCCTCTTTTCCTTTTTTTGTTTGTTTTTCTTTAAGTGATTTGTTTTTTGTTTATTCTGTTTGTCTATTTTTTTGTCGTTTTTTCTTCCTCTTTTTCTCGTTTTTTTCTTAGTTTTTTTTTTTCCTGTTTTTCTGTAAGTGATTCGTTTGTTTTTTCTTTCTTTATTTGCCATTCTGTTTTTTTTTTTGTCGTTTTTTCCTTCTTGTTTATTCTGGTGTTTGCCATCCTGTGTTTTTCTTTACCTCTGTGTTTTTTTTCTTGTTTTTTTCTTTTAGTGATTTATTTGTTGTTGTTGTTGTTGTTGTTGTTGTTGTTGTTGTTGTTGTTGTTGTTGTTGTTGTTGTTGTTGTTGTTGTTCTTGACCTCTATACTACTATTTAGCTATAATGATATTTGCGAATGCCCTCCTAAGTACTTCAATTACGAGAACATTTTACCGAAACCATTGACCTTTACGAGTGTGTGTGTGTGTGTGTGTGTGTGTGTGTGTGTGTGTGTGTGTGTGTTATGTTTTATCTATGGTCTATTAAGCTTCTTCCTTTCTTCCTTCCTTCCTTCCTTCCTTCCTTCTTTTCTATCTTCGTTCCTTTCTTCCTTCCTTCCTTCCTTTATTTTTTCCTTCCTTCCTTTCTTCCTTCATTTTTTCCTTCCTTCCCTCTCTTCCTTCCTTCCTTTTTTCCTTCCTGCCTGCTTGCCTTCCTTCCATCCTTCCTCTCTTCCTTCCTTCCTTCCTTCCTTCCTTCCTTCCTTCCTTCCTTCCTTCCTGTTTTCTTCTTCTCGTCTAGTGCCATTTCTTCCTTTTCTTTTTTCTTTTCTTCATTCTTCTCCTTTCCCTTCTTACTTCATTCCTTCCTCCCTTCCTTTCTTTCTTCTTTCCTTCATTTCTTGTTTGTCTTCCTCCTCGTTTTCTTCTCTTCCTCTTCTCTGTTTTTCTTCTTCCTTCCACTCTTTTTTTCTTTTGTTTTATTCTTTTGTTACACTTTTTCTCTTCTATTTCAAACTACAAAATGTCAAACCAAAATGTCAATGTCAGAATGTTCCAAGTGATTTTTATTTTGTTTTATTCTTTTTCCTTTTGTTTTATTCTTTTGACACACTTTTCCTCTCCCATTTCAAACAACAAAGCGTCAAACCAAAATGTCAACGTGTGAATGTTCCGAGTTATTTTTCTTCTCCTTTTTCTCTCACTCTCGTATTTCAAGGTTTTCCAAGGGAGGGGAGGCAGCATGTCCGCGAGGTCCTCCGAGACAAGTCCTCCTCGCTCGCTGCAGTCATTTCATTCACCTTTTAATGATGCAGGGAAAGAAAGTTCAGCAAAAGTAGACTTCATTTCATAACGGCCTCAAAAGTGCTAACGAGTCTGGCAGCTGGAAATGAAGCCGGAGTTTTATACGAGAAGAAGAAGAGGAAGACGTTGAAATGGCGATCATCTTGCTCTGTCCTTCCCTGCCCTCTCTCTTCCTCTCCCTCTTCCTCCCCCTTTCTCCTCCTCTGTCTCTCTTTCTACCATACGAACGTTGAAGAAGTTAATGATTTCAGAGCTCGAGAACGAAAGATATATTGATAGTTATTCGCTAGTTCTTGTTTTAACGTTGCTTGCTAATATATATTCTAGTTTCTTCTCTTTCCTGTCTTCTCCTTCCCCCTTTCCTGTGTGCCAAGCTTGCGTGAAACAGGTTAATGACTTCAGAACTCAAGAATGAGAGATATATTGATAGTTAGTCGCTAGTTCTTGTTTTAACGTTGCTTGCTAATATATATTCTAGTTTCTTCTCTTTCCTGTCTTCTCCTTCCCCCTTTCCTGTGTGCCAAGCTTACGTGAAACAGGTTAATGACTTCAGAACTCGAGAACGAAAGATATATTGATAGTTAGTCGCTAGTTCTTGTTTTAACGTTGCTTGCTAATTTATATTCTAGTTTCCTCTCTTTCCTGTCTTCTCCTTCCCCCTTTCCTGTGTGCCAAGCTTGCGTGAAACAGGTTAATGACTTCAGAACTCAAGAATGAAAGATATATTGATAGTTAGTCGCTAGTTCTTGTTTTAACGTTGCTTGCTAATATATATTCTAGTTTCTTCTCTTTCCTGTCTCGTCTTTCCCTCTTTCCTCTCTGCCAAGCTTACGTGAAACAGGTTAATGACTTCAGAACTCGAGAACGAAAGATATATTGATAGTTAGTCGCTAGTTCTTGTTTTAACGTTGCTTGCTAATATATATTCTAGTTTCTTCTCTTTCCTGTCTCGTCCTTCCCCCTTTCCTCTCTGCTAAGGTTGTGTTAAACAGATTAATGACTTCAGAACTCAAAAACGAAAGATATATTGATAGTTAGTCGCTAGTTCTTGTTTTAACGTTGCTTGCTAACATAATTATATTCTAGTTTCTTCTCTTTCCTGTCTCGTCTATCCCCCTTTCCTCTCTGCCAAGCTTGCCTGAAACAGGTTAATGACTTCAGAACTCGAGAAGGAAAGTATTAAAGATCACCTTCGCTACTTACCTGATAATTGATATTCCCTTTTCGTCTCCTCCTCCATTCGTTCCCTTTGTGTCTTCTGATGAAAATGGCAGCTCGTTAACTCTAGCTTTGTCTCACCGTATCGTGTGGAGTATGCATCTCATGTGTGTGTGTGGGGGTGGGTGGGTGGGAGGGGGACACCACACTCACCCTCGCCCAGGTGGACAAAGTGGAGTTTAAGTCTGGTATTACAAGACACTCGCTACCCACATCAACTATTTCTAAAGGTCAAAGGGGGGATCAATCGGGTTCTGATGAGTGGTTCTTTAGGTTCATGGTACAGAAGAAGGGTCAAACTACCACCAGGGTCATAAAACTACCCCTGGAAATGCCCACAACTCCTATGAAAGCCTTGTCAAATAGGTGTTCTTGGGGGGCGATGTCTTAATACGACCCCAGGGCTGGTATTACAAGATACTTTGCCATACCACATCAGGTATTTCTAAAGGTCAGAGAAGGGATCAATCGGGTTCTGATGAGTGGTTCTTTAGGTTCACGGTACAGAAGAAGGGTCAAACTACCACCAGGGTCATAAAACTACCCCTGGAAATGCCCACAACTCCTATGAAAGCCTTGTCAAATATGTGTTCTTGGGCGAGGAAATGTCTTAATACGACCCAACTCTTCCTTCCTTTCAAATTTTCTTTCTGTCATCTCTTTTTTTCTTTCTTTCTTTCAATTTTTCTTTCTCTATTCTCTTTCTTTCTTTGTTTTTCTTTCTTTCTCTATTATTTCTTCCTTCCTTCCTTTCATTCTTTCTTTCAGGTTTTCCTTTCTCTACAGTTAACTCGACCTCCTCCTGGCTCTGTCTCTCCCTTATCCCTTCGTCAGTCTCCAGTTTTTTATTCTTAACGTCCTAATTTCGTAACCTCTTCCCTTGCGTAGCCGTGATAAGTTAACTGCGTCCCTTCCTCGCCTTCATTATCTCCCCGATGCTCTCCAATCCGAGGGTCGTGATCTGCTTTAAAATTAATATGGTAAGGACTCAGTGAAGCTCTCTGCCCTCCTCCGCCTGTCCCCGCATTGAATTTGTTTGCTGTGGCCATTCTGTTTATCCCGCTTCTCTTTCCTCTTATGGCGCTTTTCTCGTTTAGTTTATTGCTTATTGGATTCAGGAGCAGTAAGTAGCGGGCTTTTTTTGTTTATTTTTATTTTCTTACGCCCTTGAACTGTCTCCTTAGATGTAAGATATAAGTTTAATCTGTTCCCTTACTGGTCTTTGTCTTCTTCTCCTCCCGTTTCTTTCCTCTCCCTCCTCTTCCTCCCGTTCGTTCTGCTCCTCCTCCTCCTCCTCCTCCTCTGCTTTGTTCTCCTCCTTTTTCTTTCTCTTTTTCTTCTCCTCCTCCTCCTTCTCCTCTTCTTCTCTTCCTTCTCCTGCTCATTTTCTTCATCGTCTTCCTCTTCTTTGTCTCATCTCATTTTCACGGTTTCCTCTTCCTCTTCTTTCGTCCTCCTCCTCCTCCTCCTCCTCCTCCTCCTCCTCCTCCTTTTCCTCTTACTCATTTTCTTCTTCGTCTTCCTCTTCTTTGTCCCATCTCATTTTCACGGTTTCCTCTTCCTCTTCTTTCGTCCTCCTCCTCCTCCTCCTCCTCCTCCTCCTCCTCCTCCTCCTCCCCTGCAGACACATTCATCAGGTCACAGTGAATCAGCCACGAGGTCAGACAGCGCCGTACGTTGCTGCAAATATATTGAGAGAGAGAGAGAGAGAGAGAGAGAGAGAGAGAGAGAGAGAGAGAGAGAGAGAGAGAGAGAGAGAGAGAGAGAGAGAGAGAGAGAGAGGCTGGAAAAATGAGTTATGGACCGGGTTTTTTTTTTTTTTTTGAGGTTATCATAAATAGACACATAAAGAAGACAAATGGAGGAGGAGGAAGAGGAAGAGGAAGAGGAAGAGGAAGAGGAAGAAGAAGAAGGAAAGAAGGAAGAAGAAGAAGAAGACGATAAAGTGGAAACAGAAGATGGAAAAGCAGAAGAAAAAGAAGAAGAAAAAGAAGAAGACAAATGGAGGAGGAGAGAAGTAGAAATAGAAGAAGAAGAAGAAGAAGAAGAAGAAGAAGGAAAGAAGAAGGAAGAAGATAAAGATAAAGAGGAAACAGAAGAAGATGGAGAAAGCAGAAGAAGAAAGTAGAAGAAAAAGAAGAAGAAGAAGAAAAACAAGAAAAAAAAACAAGTCTTCTATTGTTTTCTCATATCATCAAAACCGTGCAACGCGTTCCAATCTCTCGTACTGATGCAACCAAACAGCGCCGCTCATTGGTAACGATCAAAACAAACAACCGTGGCTGTGAAAGCGGCCTTAAGTAATATAAAGAACGTCCATTTAAATTATCTTCACTCTGCATCCTCATCTTTAAACTCTCCATATTTTATCGAGCACCAATTATTTACTTAGACAATCTTTTTTTTATAGTAAAGGAGACACTTCAAAGACACACAATAAGAAAACAGTAATGAAAAAAAGCCCGGTACAATATAAAGAACGAGGGTTGATTTAACGTCACTTTGGTTGAAAATTGTCAGTGCCTTCCGGTGGGATTCGAACCCAGGGCCTGGAGATCGCCACGTCCGCTCTCTGACCACTTGACCATCGCCTCCCTGCTGAAGAATGTTGTTATGCTTGTCTCGCGTGGTCTACGTTTCATGAAGTTTTATTTAGTTATTATCTTCCTAGTAATCTTCGACATTTTAGTTTTTCATCGCTGTTTTGAATTTAAAGCAAAAAAAAAAGTATTATCCAACAATATTTATATACCGGGTATTCGTTACATGCGAGGGTCACGTTCTGCAAAAAGCTCGGATAATGTGAATTCGGATATATCGAACCTATCATCCCATTAATTATAGCGGGTTATGTTCCACGACCCGTTTTCGAACCCTCTAACTAAAGGGAGATCAGGACATGGATATTATACTCGAAGTTATATGTAGCCCACTCAGGGTAGAGCTTCTCCGAGTCTGACAACCTGAGAGCTGCTGATTGTTTCCGGGGAGACACACCCAAGGTCTACGATTTAAGCTGATAATTAGCTACCCGAGGATTAACTTTAGGATCAGAGTCTGGAAAATGTTAATTATAGGCGAGGAAAGTGCTGGAAAACATTTAGACCCGCCGCAATCTAGTGCTTGTCGGCCTCCATACCTCACCAACCAGTCCCACCAGCGCCGCTACTCACATATAGCGAATTTTTCTCGCATAAAACGAATACTTGGCACATTTAAGTTTGTCGCGTTAAGACTCGCCTGTGAGCGAATTCGCATATTTCGAAATCACATTTATCGAAGACCCGGCGTACACAGCTTCAGTGACTGACGTGTCTGTTCTATTTTTTATGGTCCAGAGTGGCTTCCCGTGCCCTGAAATCCTCCTTCTCCGCGGCGTCCCTGAGTCTGACATGTTCGCTCCCACCCACTCCCGCCGGCCCGCTGACACGCTCATGAAATATTAGCCAAGACGCGGCCAACCTTTTGCCAGGAAGGATCAGGAAGGAAGGTTGGATGGAAAATTAATTCTTGGGTCTCGCATGGCAGCTGTTCGCCTCCCTGCTGCTCCTCGCCGTGCAGTCGGTGGTCGGGAAAATGTAAATGGCGCGCGGGTCCTGAGCGGGTAATCGGCGCCCCATAACTCGACTTTGTGCTCCAGTGAGTCGAGATCACCGGGAAAACTTGTGGGAAATATAATTGTTTGTATACTAGGCGCTTCCACCTCTTATATCAGCTATTTCCAAAGGCCAGAAAGGAGATCAGTTGGGTTCTAATGAGTGTTTTTGTAGGTTCATGGTACCGAGGAAGGGTTAAACTACCACCAGGGTCATTAAACTACCTCTCACATCAGCTATCCCAAAGGTTAAAAAGGAGGTCAGTTGGGTTCTAATGAGTGTTTTTGTAAGTTCATTGTACAGAAGGGTTAAACTACCACCAGGGTCATTAAACTACCTCTCACATCAGCTATTCCAAAGGTTAAAAAGGAGGTCAGTTGGGTTCTAATGAGTGTTTTTGTAGGTTCATGGTACAGAGGAAGGGTTAAACTACCACCAGGGTCATTGAACTACCTCTCACATCAGCTATTTCCAAAGGTTAAAAAGGAGGTCAATCGGGTTCTAACGAGCGTTTTTGTAGGTTCATGGTACAGAGGAAGGGTTAAACTACCACCAGGGTCATTAAACTACCTCTCACATCAGCTATCCCAAAGGTTAAAAAGGAGGTCAGTTGGGTTTTAATGAGTGTGTCTGTAGGTTCATGGTACAGAGGAAGGGTTAAACTACCACCAGGGTCATTGAACTACCTCTCACATCAGCTATTCCAAAGGTTAAAAAGGAGGTCAGTTGAGTTTTAATGTGTGTGTCTGTAGGTTCATGGTACAGAAGCAAGGTTAAACTACCGCCAGGGTCATTAAACTACCCCTGGAAATCGCCCAAAACTCCTACGAAGGCCTTGTCGAATATGTGAGACTGTGCTCCGAAATGTTTAATAATACGGCTCAATGTCTTCAGCGTTATGTCTGTCCAGAAAGTCTCATGATCTCAACGGCCGTGATACTGGTTTGTGACATGAAAAAGTAGCCCATGAATGTCCATATCTTGTCTTTGGTCCACCTCAAAAATCCTCTTGGGGAATAATAACACACAAAACAGTTACTCGCAGCAGAAAATTCATGCATGCGTTACAATAGAAAATCGGAGGGCAGCGTGAACCGAACATTTCGAACTATAAATATGTTCAGCCGCTGCACTACGGAATGGGGCAGACCGCTAGAGCACATAAAAAAGTCCGTGAATGTCCATATCTTGTCACGTTTTCTCGCCTCTCAGTATACTTTTCTTGTCCTGTCCATATCTTGTCCTCTCAATGTCCATATCTTGTTCTGTTTTCTCGCCTCTCAGTATACTTTAGTCCACCTCAAAAATCCTCTTGGGGAATAATAACACACAAAACAGTTACCCGCAAGCAGAAAATTCACGCATGCGGTAACATAAGAATTCGTTCGCGATAAATTCCGTAAAAAGCAACCAAGCCAAACCGAGGCAGTGCAGTGCAGGGCAGACCAGACCGATACACAATCAAAATCTGAATATACATCGGGCGTGGAAAATATTATGCAAACTCCCGACAAATACATTTTTCTCTTCTGCCTCTGTTTCTTCTTTCTTACGCTGAGCAGGAATTTCCGCCGGATGAATTATATTAGACAGCCCTTCAGCGTGGAGAGAGAGAGAGAGAGAGAGAGAGAGAGAGAGAGAGAGGGAGAGGGAGAGAAGGAGGAAGAAGGAGAAGGAGAAGGAAAGGAAAGGAAAGGAAAGGAAAGGAAAGGAAAGGGAAGGAAAGGAAAGGAAAGGAAAAGTAAAGAAATGGGAAGGGAAGGGAAGGAGAGAGAGAGAGAGAGAGAGAGAGAGAGAGAGAGAGAGAGAGAGAGAGAGAGAGAGAGAGAGCACACCAATTTGACTTTATCAAGGTAATGAATGTGTCCCCAACAATTTTGTACCCATTTTCCTCTCTCTCTCTCTCTCTCTCTCTCTCTCTCTCTCTCGCTCTCGCTCTCGCTCTCGCTCACGCCCTCTCTCACGCCCTCTCTCTCACGCCTTTGTTCCGTCCAATTATATAATCAAGGTTAGATGAGGCGGGAAAAGTAATGATGGGATGGTGTAAGTGCGCATGCGTCCCTTCGGCGGTGGTGGTGGCGGCGAGGCTGAGAGAGGCAGAGTTAGGTTAGTGAGTCAGTCAGTCGCGCGGTGCCTCCCTGTCGGTTCGTGTGCCTGCGTGTCTTGTCTCTCTTACCCCGTCTCCTGGTCCTTCCGCGCGACCCACTTTCCTCTCCCTTCTCTCTCCCCGTTCTGAGTTACGTCCATCGTGGAAAAGTTTTGTTTGAGGTTATATTTGATTGTGAGAGCTTGTTCCTTGTTGTTTGTTAATGTTTATATCGAGGAACTGTATTTGTTTGTACCGTTTCGTAATTTTTTATTCAATTCATAACTTTAAGAGGTGGTTTTCGTTCTGAGTTACGGTCGTTGTGTAAAAGCTTTGTTTGAGCTTATAACGGATTGTGAGAGCTTGTTCCTTGTTATTTGTTAATGTTTATAGCGTGGAATCGTATTTATTCGTATCTGTTTCGTAATTTTTATTCAATCCATTACTTTAAGAGGATAATGATTTGATTTTCGTTCTGAGTTACGGTCATCGTGTAAAAAGTTTTGTTTCAGATTTTAACCGATTGCGAGATCTTGTTCGTGATTGTTATTGGTATTTAAAGCGTGGAACTGTTTTTTTATATATCAAATTTGTGGTATTTTTATTCCGTGCATAACTTTTAAAGGATAATGAGACGTGGAACAGTTTTATTTTTAATCCGTTTTGTCTTGTTTTATTCAAATCGTAACTTTTAGAGAATAATGAGGCGTGGACACATGTATTTTTTGTATCTATTTTTTTTATTCAGTACATAACTTTTAAAGGATGATGAGGCGTGGAACAGTTTATTTTTATCCGTTTCGTCTTTTCTTTATTAAAACCGTAACTTTTAGAGGATAATGAATTGACTGACAGCTTGATCCTTATTTTTATTGATGTTTAAGAGCGCGGAACAGTTTTATTTCTATCTATTAAGTTATTTTTATTCAAACCGTAATTTTTAGATATTAATGAGGGGATTGACCGATTGTGAAAGCGTGTTCCTTATTTTTTTATTGATATTTAAAAGTGAGGAAGTTTTATTTTTTTGTTTCGTCTTTTTTTAATTTGAACTTTACCTTTTAGGGGATTAATGAAGGGATGAATGGAGTAATTTTAATGTATTCCGATCGAGTTCCGGGAAAGTGCAAGGAATGTTTGTGTAGATAAGATTGAATGTTCTAATGAGTGTTTGGATTCTAATGAAGGAAGAGTGCAAGAGATATGTGTGTGTGTGTGTGTGTGTGTGTGTGTGTGTGTGTGTGTGTGTGTTGGTCAATATAGTCTTGCATTCTAACATCAGATCATCAGTTTTCGCTCTTATTAATGAAGGAAGAGTTAAAGAGATATGTATGTGTGTGGGAAGGCGGTGCAGGAAGGGTGGCAGTGTGTGTGTGTGTGTGTGTGTGTGTGTGTGTGTGTGTGTGTGTGTGTGTTTGTCAATATCGTCTTGCATTCTAAAATCAGATCATCAATTTTCGCTCTTAGTACCTTCAGAAGAACATTTCATCATCACTTAAGTAAGATGTAAGTCAGTCATCATTACCATCATCATACCAGTCACCATCACCTTCATCATCATCATCATCATCGTCATTGTGTTCCCCATCATCGCCTAGTCATGGTTCACGCTCGTCCCCTATATTCTCAAGCCCGTCCATTCTCCCTTCCTCCCCACGCACTCTCTCGCCCCGCTTTACAATGTGTGGCTCAGGTAGAGTTTACAGCTATTTCCGACGTCCCTGTTCTGGTGCTTCAGGTCTGGTCAGTCTGGTTCTCTCTCTCTCTCTCTCTCTCTCCTAAAAAAGATCAGTACAAGCCGAGAAAAGGTCATATATTTTTTTTTACAGCAAAGGAGACAATTCAAGGGCAAAAAAAAAAAAATGAAACAATAATAAAAAAGGTCCACTATTCACTGCTCCTGAAAAGTGTTCTTGAAGTGACTTGTTGCTCCGTACTTGCGTTTATTGCCTTTGTGGGTATCAGGATTGCCATAATGTTTTAAGAGGAAATTCCATGCGATTTATTTTGTATCTAGATATTGTTGTTTTTCGTATTAGGAGGAACGCGACTATTAAAATTATCGCAACAGAATGCCGCGGAATCTAAATACTATAACTTATTTTCCTAGGCAGTGAATATCATTGTGTGAGCCTTGTGGATATTTTTTTTACAGCAAAGGACAGCACAAGGGCACAAAAAAAGGAAACAATAAAAAAGCCCGCTACTCGCTGCTCCTGTAAAGAATCCAAAGAGGTGGCCGAGAGAGCAGTCAATTACGTGAAGTGTAAATCTTATAAATACGCTCAAATCACAAGGATTGGTGTGTATTCAACTAATATTTATCAGGGCCTTATCCCGTCCGCTGTGATTGGCACGGATTTGGCTTTTACTGGTAGCCTGGTAACATACACTCCCAGGTCTTTCTCTGCCTCTGTGGTGGATAGTGGAGTGTTTCCCATGTGGTATTGGTGTGATGGATATCCCTTCACTGGTAGCCTGGTAACATACACTCCCAGGTCTTTCTCTGCCTCTGTGGTGGATAGTGGAGTGTTTCCCATGTGGTATTGGTGTGATGGATATCCCTTCACTGGTAGCCTGGTAACATACACTCCCAGGTCTTTCTCTGCCTCTGTGGTGGATAGTGGAGTGTTTCCCATGTGGTATTGGTGTGATGGATATCCCTTCACTGGTAGCCTGGTAACATACACTCCCAGGTCTTTCTCTGCCTCTGTGGTGGATAGTGGAGTGTTTCCCATGTGGTATTGGTGTGCTGGATATCCCTTCACTGGTAGCCTGGTAACATACACTCCCACGTCTTTCTCTGCCTCTGTGGTGGATAGTGGAGTGTTTCCCATGTGGTATTGGTGTGCTGGATATCCCTTCACCGGTAGCCTGGTAACATAAAATTCCAGGTCTTTCTCTGCCTCTGTGGTGGATAGTGGAGTGTTTCCCATGTGGTGTTGGTGTGCTGGATATCCCTTCACTGGTAGCCTGGTAACATACACTCCCAGGTCTTTCTCTGCCTCTGTGGTGGATAGTGGAGTGTTTCCCATGTGGTATTGGTGTGATGGATATCCCTTCACTGGTAGCCTGGTAACATACACTCCCAGGTCTTTCTCTGCCTCTGTGGTGGATAGTGGAGTGTTTCCCATGTGGTATTGGTGTGCTGGATATCCCCTCCCAAGGTGCAGGACTTTACATTTTTCTTCATTGAATTGTAGCAGCCACTTTTCGTTCCACTCCTGTAGCTTGGTGAGGTCTGCTTGTAGGAAATCCGCAGTCTGGGCCTTAATATAAATACATTATCAAAGTGTCTCCAAACACACTCGGGCCGTGCGAATCAGTTTAACAAGAGCTATGGCGGGATTTGTTCTGAATTGGTCTGCCTGACGCCCGAAGTAAATCACTGGGGTGGCGACCGGGGGAGCACACGGCCCAGGCGAGGGAGTGACGTACGAGACGCCGGCACCGCGGACTCTAGCGGGCTTGCAAAAGTGTGCCGCGCCGCTGAGCCAAGCCGGGGAGTGAAATACACCAGCCATGGACTGGAGGCGCAGTGTGTATATACGGAGACAAATAGATAGATAGAAAAATAAATAAACAGAGATGGATAGAGATGCAGATATATAGATAGAAAAACAGATAAACAGAGATAGATAGATAAATAGACAGAGAGGCAGATATATAGGTAGAAAAATAGATAAATAGATAGATAGATTGATGGATAGATAGACAGAGAGGCAGATATACAGATAGAAAAATAGATAAACAGAAATAGATAGATAGATAGACAGAGAGGCAGATAGATAGATAGAAAAATGGATAAACAGATAGATAGATAGACACAAAGATAGATAGGTAGATAGATAGATTGACACAGAGATAGATAGATCGATAGACAGACAGATAGATAGTTAGACAGATAGATAGATATTGAGAGTGCATTTGGGCTGGAGAATTTTCTGAAGATATATTTCGTTAAAAGTGACATCATGCTCAACGTTGCAAATTTTCAGGAAAGTATGGAACGCTGGTCTTGCTATCATTTTTAACTATATTTATATCTATACCTTTCTATATCTATCTATCTGTCTATCTGTGTATGCATGTCCACCCTAGGAGTGCAGTATTTCACTCCTCCGACTCGGCTCAATGCATAAAGCCATTTGACACGCTCGCTAAAGTCTACGGTGGCGGCCTCTCGTATTTCACTACCCCGCCGGGCCGCATATTCCCCAACTCTCTACGGGTATATGGTTCCTGAGTTAAGACGCTCGATTGTACCTTCAAAACTAACCACGGGGTGTTCTGTAAAATATTATCATTGTAATTCACACTCAAAATTACCTGATTAGACCTCAACTGAACCTAATCTAACCTAACCTAACCTAACTTATCCTAACCTAACTTAATCTAACCCTAGCCTAACCTAATCTAACCCAACTTAATCTAACCCTAACTGAACCTAACCTAACCTAACTAACCTAACCTAACTTAATCTAACCCTTGCCTAACCTAATCTAACCCTAACTGAACCTAACCTAACCTAACTAACCTAACCTAACTTAATCTAACCCTAACCTAACCTAATTTAACCTAACTTAATCTAACCCTAACTTAACCTAACCTAACTTCTTAATCAGACGTCAACCACTCTAGTCTGGTGCTCATCCATCGAAAGTTTTAGCTAAATTGACCTCTCTTTCGCCCACTTCTCTGTACCCTTTTTAGGAGCAGTGGGTAGCGGGCTTTACTTTTCATTATTTTTTTTATTTATGCCCTTGAACTGTCTCCTTTGCTGTTAAAAAAAAATTCCCTCAGCCTGGCAGTGTTTGGAGGGACTGAGATAAAATATTTGCATTAGGCCCTGAAAATGTGGGAAACAATGGCCTACTTACCAATCCCGGGGCTTTAGACGTGTTTATAAGATTTACGCGGAAAATCTTGGGTGAATACGGAATTCTCGTTGCCTTTTTTCGCCTGATTTTCGCTTTTTTTCACATATAAGCCGATATTATACATGTTTCTTGTTTTTCTCATTTCTTTTCCATTTTTCTGCATTTTTTCATATTTTTCTTCACATTTTTCTCATTTTTTTCCATTTTCCTGCGTTTTTTCATATTTTTCTTCACATTTTTCGCATTTCTTTTCCATTTTTCCTGCATTTGTTCATATTTTTCTTTACATTTTTCTCATTTTTTACTTTTTTGCATTTTTTTATATTTTTCTTCACATTTTTCTCATTTCTTTTTCATTTTCCTGCATTTTTTCATATTTTTCTTCACATTTTTCTCATTTCTTTTTCATTTTCCTGCGTTTTTTCATATTTTTCTCCACATTTTTCTCATTTTCATTTTCCTGCATTTTTTCATATTTTTCTTCACATTTTTCTCACTTCTTTTTCATTTTCCTGCGTTTTTTCATATTTTTCTTCATATTTTTCTCATTTCTATTTCATTTTTCCTGCATTTTTTCATATTTTTCTTTACATTTTTTTCATTTTTTACTTTTTTGCATTTTTTTAATATTTTTCTTCACATTTTTCTCATTTTTTTCCATTTTCCTGCATTTCTTCATATTTTTCCAGTTATATAATTTTTTCTTTACATTTTCCGGCATTTATTTTCCACATTCCTGATTATATTTACATTTTCCTATTTATTGTACCTTCATTTCCTCACATTTTCTCGCATTTCCTTCCATTTTCCCACATTTTCTCGCATTTCCTTCCATTTTCCGACATTTTCTCGCATTTCCTTCCATTTTCCCACATTTTCTCGCATTTCCTTCCATTTTCCCACATTTTCTCGCATTAATTTCCATTCTCCCAAATTTCTTCACATTATTTCCCTCCTCCTAAAACAAGTGATATATACAGGATCCAACTCCCCTTCGCGTGGCATTAAGGAGACGCTCGCATGCTCTCCAACCCCACGTCCTTCCTCCCTCCTTCTTACGCGGCAATATTCTTCCATTTATATTTTTAACGGCACTATCTCCTCTCTCGTTCTTTTCCCTCGCACGCATCCGCTCTCCTTCCCTTTCCCTCGCTTGCTTCTTTCTTCTTCTTCGCTTCTATCAATCTGTCTATCTGTCTATCTATTTCTCTCTCATTTCTTCCTTCCCTCGATCATTTTTCCCTTCACCTTCCCTCCTTCCTTCCTTCCTTCTCACCTCTCCAAATCTTTCTTTACATCGGTTTTTCCCGCCTGGTTTTCCTCCTCCTCCTCCTCCTCTTCTTCCTCCTCGTCTTCCTCTTCTTTTTCCATCATTCTCTCTCTCTCTCTCTCTCTCTCTCTCTCTCTCTCTCTCTCTCTCTCTCTCTTGTCGACTTTCTTTATTTTTCTTCCTCACTCCCTCCTTTCTTTATTTTTTCTTTCTTTCTTTCGTTCAGGTTCGTTGTTTTCTTTCTCGCCTTTTAATATTTTCTTTGTTTTATCTTCTTTTTTTTATATTGTTTTATTTATCTTCGTTTCCCCTCTCTCTCTCTCTCTCTCTCTCTCTTTATCTTCTTCATTTCCTCCCTTCTCTCTTTTTTTCTTTATTTCGTTCCCTTTTCTTTCTTTTCTCACATCTTTTCTTTTTTTCTTTATTGTTTGATTTTTCTTCATTCCCTCTCTTCTCTATTCTTTATTTTCTTCACTCCCTTCTTTTTTCCTTTCTTTCGTCCCTGTTCATTCTTTTCCCTCACCTTCTATTATGTCCTTTGCTTATTATCTTATTTATATTATCTTTTATCTTTCTCTGTATTACTTCATTTCTCTCTTCTAGTTTCTCTTCTTTGCCTTCCTTATCTGATATCTCTTAGTTCTATCTTTTTCATCTCCTTTCTTCTCATTTTTTCCCTTCTTTTATATCCTCAATTCCCTTCCTTTACCTCACCTTCCCTCTTTCCCACATTCTCCAAAATTTTCACATCCTTGTTAAATTACAGGTTCAAGAGTTATTTTTTTTCTGGCAACATTTCTTCCCGTTTTCCTTCGTCATTCTCGCCACACCTTCTATTATGTTCTTTTTTATTATCTTATTCATATTTTCTTTTATCTTTCCTTGCTTTATTTTATTTCTCTTCTTTGCCTTCCTTATTTGATATCTCTTAGTTCTATCTTTTTCATCTCGTTTCTTCTCATTTTTTCCCTTCCTTTATATCCCTCTTTCCCACATTCTCCAAAATTTTCACATCCTTGTTAAATTTCCAGGTTCAAGATTTTGTTTTTTTTGGCAACATTTCTTCCCGTTTTCCTTCGTCACTCTCACCCCCCGCTTGCTTCCTCTTCCTCCCTCCCGTGAATTGTCTCCCCTGAACTTTCCTTTCCCTTTTTCATTCATTTCTGAGGCCGAGCATTCCGGGTGCCGTGGGGGGAAGGGAGGGAGAGGGAGGCCGTGGCAACATTCCTTTTCTGGGCGTGCCGTGGTTAAGGGAGGAAAAGGCGCGTGAGGGGAAGAATAGGAGAGGAAAGAACCGTTGAAAAGTGTGAGGGAAATTATATCTCTTCCTTCTTTTCTTTCTTATCTTTTACTTTTTTTTTTTTTTTTCTTTTCTCTGCGTGAGGGAGGGAAGAATGGGAAAGTACCGTGGAAGAGTGTTAGGGAAATTCTCTCTCTCTCTCTCTCTCTCTCTCTCTCTCTCTCTCTCTCTCTCTCTCTCTCGTTCTTTCTTTTCTTTCTTTTCTTCTTTATCTTCTCTCTCTCTCTTCTCTCGGCCGTGGTTAGGAAAAGAACCGCTTGAGGAAAGGAAGGGTAGGAAAAGAAATTAGAAGTGTTTGGGAAATAATCTCGTTATTTCTCTATCGTTCTTCTCTCTCTCTCTCTCTCTCTCTCTCTCTCTCTCTCTCTCTCTCTCTCACACATGATATCTTTTGTAAAATCGTACACATCTGAATGTGAATCTACTTTCCATAATGCATTGAAGTGGACTCCGCTACAAAATTTGAGATACACGTGTGAGAGAGGGAGAGGGAGGGAGAGAGAGAGAGATGGAAAAGAAAGAGAAAAGAGGGAGGTAAACAGAGAGAGAAAAAGAAACGATGACAGAAATGGAAGGAAACAGAAAGAATGCAAAGAAAGTGATGGAAGTGGCGTGGATGAGGAGGGAAAAAGAGGAGGAGGAGGAGGAGGAGGAGGAGGAGGAGGAGGAATAAGGGAAGGAAGGAAAGAAGGAAGGAGGACAGGCAATGAAGATGAACGTTGAAGGGAAGGAGAAAACACGAGTCTGGGAAAAAAAAATTGAGAAAAAAATGGAGGCGAGAAAATAAGGGAAGAAGGAGAGAGAGAGAGAGAGAGAGAGAGAGAGAGAGAGAGAGAGAGAGAGAGAAGAGAAGAGAAGAGAAGAGAAGAGGAAAGAAATGAAAGAGAAAAGTCAAGAAAATAAGAGATAGAGAAAAAAAGAGAAAAAAGTGAATAAAGAAAAGAGAGAGAGAGAGAGAGAGAGAGAGAGAGAGAGAGAGAGAGAGAGAGAGAGGATAAGAAGTTGACAAGTGGTAAAGCGAGTGTCAAAAGTTAGACGGGACTGACAGAAGAAAATTAAACTGTCTGTGAGGAAAATCTTGGAGACGGGAAGAAGGAAAAAGGACAGTAAAAAAAAAAAAAAAACAAGAAAAAAACAAGAAAAAAAAACACCATAAATAAGTCTCACGCTCCATCTCACACAGGTAAACGTAAAGGTGTTCTCCTCTTAATCAAACACCTGAGTATCTAATTGCAAAGGTAATTCACTGTTTCACTTCATAGCATTCACTTCATTAATTAGCGAGTAAAAAAAAATGAGCTTGCAAGGGTCGGAAAGGACGCTCTAATGAACCCTTTTGCTACTTTTTTATGCATTGCGAAACTCCTCTGGTAATATGCAGGGAAGAGAGGAGGGAAAGACTGCACTGGCTGGGGGCTGTTTGGTTTGGCTGTCACGCGAAAGCCCTATTATTTTCGTCGCTCCCAGTGGACTCCCTTTGAGCCTCCTGAGGTCTATTGCGAGGTGATGAAATTGAGGCCTAACTGGTATATATATAATCGCTTGCAACGTTTCATCTTCCTCGTGGTATATAGAGGAACGTTTTCTTAGCCTTGAATTGAAGTATATCGCTGTTTGTTATGTCTTTTGCGAGGTGATGAAATTAAGGCCGAACTGGTATATATATAATCGCTTGCAACGTTTCATCTTCCTCGTGGTATATTGAGGAACGTTTTCTTAGCCTTGAATTGAAGTATATTGTGCGTTGTTATGTCTGGTGGAAGGTGATGAACTTGGGCGATTAAATGTCTTATAGTGAAATGTCTTAGTGCTTAACCAATCCACTGACGGTCGACTAGCTTGAGAAATATAATCGCTTGCAACGTTTCATCTTCCTCATGAAATTGAGGCCGATCTGGTATATATATAATCCCTTGAATTAACAGCAGTGGATGAACTTGGGCGATTAAATGTCTTATAGTGAAATGTCTTAGTGCTTAACCAATCCACTGAGGGTCGACTAGCTTGAGAAACATCCATTACGTGAACCAGACTGACCTTCACGACCTTCCATGAGCCCTTGAACACACAAACAAAGGCTGCTAATCTGGCTCTCGTAGTCTCCATAACAGCAGTGGATGTCGTGTCAAAAAATGCTGCTGGAAATCAATAATATAAATGTGGAGAGAAACAGTCATCATGTGAACAAAATGGAAAATGTGGAACTTATACCACTTTTTCCCTCGTTTTTACATTAATTTTGCAACTGAAGCGCGGGGCAGCCAGTGAGCTTTTGTTTTTCCTCATAATTTTTTCCGTGTTTCTAACCTGCCTCTCGTACTCTCCATAACAGCAGAGGTTGTCGTGTTAAAAAATGCTGCTGGAAATGAAAAATGAAAAATGTGGAGAGAAACAGTCATCATGTGAACAAAACCTTCCATGAGCCCTTGAATACATAAACAAGAGCTGCTGACCTGCCTCTCGTACTCTCCATAACAGCAGTGGTTGTCGTGTTCAAAAAATGCTGCTGGAAATGAAAAAATGAAAAATGTGGAACGTATACCACTTTTTTCCTCGTTTTTACATTAATTTTGCAACTGAAGCTTGGGGCAGCCAGTGAGCATTTGTTTTTCCCATAATTTTTCCCGTGTTTCCTGCCAGCGTTCAGGCCGTGACGCCGCGCTAATGGTTTCAGCAATTAATCTCTGAGCCACTTCCCGTCCAGCGTGCTATCTGGAGTTTTCTGCCCCGCCGGTACATTCTCGGGATTTATGTAGCTCGGCGCGGGGCTTGATCGATGACTAAATTTGGGCGCCGCGGCAGATTGGTGATTGCCCCGCATATTCGCCGCAAACTCTCATATAGTTCCCGCAAGGACAGGCCCCGCTCTCAAGAGTTGGCCCGGAGTTCCTCGACGCGACGAGTTTCCGCAATATGCCTGTTCGACAACCCTTGCTCTTAAGTTGCCTCGTCTGAACCCCGCCGCCGCCTATAGTTTATTTAGCTCCTGCCTGCCTCCTCTTCCCTTCCCTTCCCTCGGCGACTCTTCCATGCCTTTCCCTCTGTTACCTCCCATGCCTTCCCTTGCCAGCCCTTCCATTTCCCCTCCTCGCTATCCTCCCATTCCCCTCCCTCGCTACCCTTCCTTCCCTCGGCAACCCTCCTTTCCCTTCCCTTGCCAGCCCTTCCTTCCCTTCCCTCGCTACCCTCCCATCACTTCTCTCTCTCCTCTCCATTCCCTTCCCTTACCAACCCTTCCATTTCTTCTCCTCGCTATCCTCCCATTCCCTTTCCTCTCTACCCTCCCTTCCCTTCCCTCTCTACTCTCCCTTCCCTTCCCTTGCCAACCCTTCCTTCCCATCCCTCGGCAACTCTCCCATACCTTTCCCTCGCCACCCTCCCTCACGCATCGCTGGAACATGATCCCCGCGGCAAGTGTTTATTGATGGTGACCGTTCCCAGGCTATCATGATGTCGCTTTTATGGAAGAATTCCCTCCCCTGGCTTAATTGCAGCTCGATAAGGTCACCCGCTGGAAATATCAGTAATGTGTGAAGGCCGGCGTTCGGTAAATTCTGTGAGTGCCTCGTGTATTGAAGATTGTCAGTGATCTATAGATACATAATGTGACTTCTCGATGATATATAGTTTGTTTTCTTTCGTGATGGTTACTCGAAATTAATTATGGAAATGAGAACACGGCAGAAAAAAGAGAAAATGTGTGTTTGTAATAGATAAGTAGATAGATAGATAGATAGAGATAGAGATAGAGAGAGAGAGAGAGAGAGAGAGAGAGAGAGAGAGAGAGAGAGAGAGAGAGAGAGAGCGTTCTGGTGGTGGGCTGTCCCTTCTATCTCTATCGTTGCTACCCTTGTATTCATGAAAGAAGTTAATTTAGATAGCGGTCTGAATAAAACCCGCGTTCTCTCAGTAATGGGGTAGCCGTGAAGAAGCTAATCCCATCGCAACGTGTCTTTCAAGTGGACCAATTTCTCTTTCCCCCACACTTTGTTTAATGACGTCTTGTTCTTACAGTATAGCCGAGAAGCAAAACCCGCCTTCTCTCAGTATTGGTGGTGCCGTGAAGAACCTAATCCCATTGCAACGTGTCTTTCAAGTGGACCAATTTCTCTTTCGCCCACACTTAGTTTAATGACGTATAATGCTTGCAGTGTAGCCAAGAAATAAAACCATCATTCTCTCAGTATTGGTGGAGCCGTGAAGAAGCTAATCCCATTGCAACATGTCTTTCAAGTGGACCAATTTCTCTTTCCCCACACTTTGTTTAATGACGTATAATGCTTGCAGTGTAGCCAAGAAATAAAACCATCATTCTCTCAGTATTGGTGGAGCCGTGAAGAATCTAAACCCATTGCAACGAGTCTTTCAAATGGACCAATTTCTCTTTCGCCCACACTTAGTTTAATGACGTCTAATGCTTGCAGTGTAGCCGAGAAATAAAACCATCATTCTCTCAGTATTGGTGGAGCCGTGAAGAATCTAATCCCATCGCAACGTGTCTTTCAAGTGGACCAATTTCTCTTTCGTCCACACTTTGTTTAATGACGTCTAATGCTTGCAGTGAGACAGAGTAGGAATCCCCGTATCGCCTTAGTATTGGCGGTGCCGTAAAGAACCAAAACGCATCGCATTAGCTTCCGCGGCGGCAACGATCCCTGAAAAAACAGTTTAAAGCCGCCAAGTTTTCCTGAGAGAATTTGTCGCGCGAAGAAACGCCAACTTTCACTTCTTATCGGCGGGCGGAATGGATCTCGCCAGCCTCGGAGTCCTGTGAGGCGGGGAGACGTGGGTTGCCTGCCTGCCGCTGTTGCTCACGTTAGGTTGTTGAATGTGTGTTGAAATGCGACTGTGATGTTTTTTGTGCTTGTCTGTGCGTGCGAGCGCGTGTATGTGTGTGTGTGTGTTATCGAAAGTGCCTGCCATTTTTTATTACGTTAGGTTGTTAAATGTGTTCTGAGGTGCTAATATGTTGTTTTTTGTCATTTTGAGGTTGTTAAAAAGATATTGAAGTAAGACTATTGTGTTTTCTTCGGCTTAAACGGATACTGAAGAGCTGTTTCAATGTTGTTTTATTACGTTAGGTTGTTAAATGTGTTCTGAGGTGCTGCTATGGTGGTTTGTTTTTCATTGTTAGGTTGTTAAAAAGATATTGAAGTATGACGATAGTGTTTTCTTCGGCTTAAACGGATACTGAAGAGCTGTTTCAATGTTGTTTTATTACGTTAGGTTGTTAAATGTGTTCTGAAGTGCTGCTATGGTGGTTTGTTTTTCATTGTTAGGTTGTTAAAGAGATATTGGAGTGCGACGATAGTGTTTGCTTTTGTTTGTGTTTACGATAGGTTGTTAAACGGATGCTGAAATGCGACTTTTTTTTCTCTCTCCTTTTATTTTCTTCTTTGTATTATTTTATTTCTCTTCATTCTCTCTCTCTCTCTCTCTCTCTCTCTCTCACGTCTCTTCTTTATTTTCTTCACTCCCTCTTTTGTGTTTCTTTCGTCCAAGGTTCCTGTTCCTGTCTCCACCCGAAAGTGACCTCTCTTTTGGTCACTCTTTACTTTGACCTTTTTTAAGAGCAGCGTTTAGTGGGCTTTTTTTAATACACTTTTTTATGCCCTTGAGCTGCTTCCTTTCCTGTAAAAATCACCTGGATCACAAAACAGCCCATGAGAATCCCAGCAACTTCTACGAGGGTTTTTCTGTACTAAGTGTCTCGTGTGTTGTGTGCAGGAGTGTCTGTCTGGCCTGTATGTGTGTTTGCTAATTTTCACTGGCCCATTTTTTATGTACAAGGTGTTTCAAGGCGGCGATAGGTTTCGAAATAGGAGCTTAGGGAGTTAAGTGTTCAATCTTTGCGGCGCTTTCAACTTTGACGATAACGGTTCTCAGAGACTCGTCAGTTTACTTAATGTTTGTTTTAACGATCTAACTATTTAAACTTGTGGGAGGCTTTCAGGGAGGGAGGGAGGGAGGGATGTTGGGTGTGTGTGAGAGTGAGACGAAGAGGCAGTTAGACAGACAAAGACAGAGAAACAGAGAAATAGACAGACAGACAAAGAGGGAAAATAAACAGACAATCAGGGAAACAGACAAACTTGCAGATAACATAAGGACATAAGAACGTAAGGAGTCTGCAAGAGGCCGGTTGACCTATACAAGGCAGCTCCTGTACGCTCAACCCCACCTTACCTCACCATCCATGGCTTTATCTAACCTCTTCTTGAATGTATCCACACAACATGGCCCCCAAGCCTGTTCCATTCGTCCACCACTCTATTAGTGAACCAATTCTTGCCTATGTCTTTGTTGAATCTGAATTTGTCTAACTTAAAACCATTGCTACGCGTCCTACCTGGCTCTTTTACTATCAAAATCTTATTGACATCCCCTTTATTAAAGTCCTTCATCCATTTATAGACTTCGATCAAGTCTCCTCGCACCCTTCGCCTTTCTAGAGAGTGTAGGTTTAACTGCTTCAGCCTGTCTTCATAAGGCAAGTTTCTCACCCCCTGAATCATCTTTGTCATCCTCCTCTGTACAGATTCTAACATCTTGATATCCATTCTATAGTAGGGGGACCAGAACTGAACTGCATAATCGAGATGAGGTCTAACTAGTGCTAAGTAAAGTTTGAGGATGACTTCAGCGCTCCTATTGCTTACGCTCCTTGAGATGAAACCCAGTACACTGTTGGCCCGATATGCAGACAGAGATAGACAGACAGACTGAGTGAAACAGACATCTAAACAGACAGACAGACAGATAAAGGGATGGGAATACAAACAAACAGACAAAGAAACAATGAAACAAATAGAAAGACAGACAAACAAACACAAAAAGGCACCTAGAAAAACAGACAGACAGACAGACAAACAGGGAAATAGACAAAAAAAGACAGACAGAAACAAAAACAAACAAACTAGCAAACATATAAACAGACAGACAGAAAGGGAAACAGACAGAAACAGATACATACATACAGACAGACAGACAGATAAAGAACCAAGGAAACAGACAGAAAAGATACATACATACATACAGACAGACAGACAAAGAACCAAGGAAACAGACAGAAACAGATACATACATACATACAAACAAACAGACAAAGAACCAAGGAAACAGACAGACAGACAGACAAACAAACTAAAACAAAAATAAACCCAGACACACAGACAGACAGACAGACAGATAGACAGACAGACAGACAGACAGACAGACAAACAGGGAAATAGACAAAAAAGACAAACAGCAACAAACACAAACAAACACAACTTAGCAAACACACAAACAGACAAGTACAAAGCCAAACAGACAGAAGCAGATACATACATACATACAGACAGACAGACGGACGGACATGCAAACAGTCAGGCAGGCAGGAGAGTCGTCGAGGGCATTAAAAAAACTATCTCACGTTAGGTCGCTTTCATGAACCCAATAAAAAAATCATTAGGTCTGCAATTTCCACGTGAATTGAATTTAAACACTAGATTCTAACTATGCCTGTGTGTGTGTGTGTGTGTGTGTGTGTGTGTGTGTGTGTGTGTGTAAAGGTGTGGATAGGTATGTGAAAAGGAAATGAAAATATGCAATTGAGTGAGTCAGGTGTGTGTGTGTGTGTGTGTGTGTGTGTGTGTACTTATTTTCTCATGAAGCTTATAACATCCGATTATCTTAAAGTGCCAATCGCCTGCTTAGTAATTAAATAAATGGAGAGAGTAAAAAAAAACTAAAAAAAATCATGACTATCGGTGAAATTAGCGAAGAATGAAACAACACCAATAACCACAAAGAAAAACAATTTATCGCTTATGAAAAAAAAAAAAACATTAACGGAAAGAAAAGAAAGAAAATACAGCACAAAAAAGTCACTTGTAGAAACCAACAGAGGAAAGAAGAAAAAGTGTCTTGAAACTTAACGAAGAAAAGACAAAACAGAACAGAAAACAAAGCAAAAACAAAACAAAAAACAGTGACTATTGTGGAAATCAACAAAGAAGCAAACAAACAAAAAAAAATTCTCCTTGAAAATTAATGAAAAAAAAAGAGAACAGTGATCCATCGTGAATATAACAAAGTAAATAAAACACACACACAATAAAACACGAGAAAACTAACAAAGAAAAGAAATCAAAACAGAAAACGGAAAAGAAAACAGAAAAACAACAAAACCCAGAAAACTGTATCGTACAAAATCAGTGAAAAAAAAAAAAAAAGAAAGAAAACCTCATCACAGAAAAGAAAACAGAAAATATCACCGAAAAACTCAGTGAAAACAAAACAACAACAACAACAACAACAACCACGCCACAAAAACAGAAAACACTATCGTAGAAATAACCTAGAAATCAGTGAAAAGAAAAACAAATCCATTGCGCTAGAAAACAAAACAGAAAACACTATCGTAGAAATAAGTATAAAACAAAAAAAGACAAAACATCCCCCCAAAAAACAGAAAAAAAACTATCGTAGAAACATCATAGAAATCACTGGAAAGAAAAGAAAAACAAATCCACATCACACATAAAAAACATCAACATCGTCCATCATAGAAAAAAAAACAAAAAAACTACAGCGAAGGAAAAACACACACTTAAAAATACAGCACCCACACACCCACCCCACACCCTCCCCTCACACCCACTCCCAAAACGCAGTGAAGTATTAACATGTGCCATTATTCACCGTTGCACATGGATGAGTGAGTGTGGCGCTGCGTATTCATGAGCCGACTCGATCCTGTCTGAAACACGTGCAACACCGCCACGCCGCGCCTGCACCACACTGCGACAACACAAGAGAATATCAGTAGTTCATTCAGCAGAGACTCAGAGATTATTGGTTGCCAGAAACATTTAGACAACACAAGAGAATATCAGTAGTTCATTCAGCAGAGACTCAGAGATTATTGGTTGCCAGAAACATTTAGACAACACAAGAGCGCGTCAGCAGTTTATTCAGCAGGGATTCGAGATTATCAGTTGCCAGAAACACTTATTAATTCACTGCGACAACACATCAGCGCGTTAGCAACCTATTTGGCAGTCACTCTTGAGAATCACTGTGGCTGTAAACGCTTGGCAACACTAACCTAAAGGAACAACACTAGCTCATCAACACTCCTCGTCTGCAACACAAGAGCACATCAGTAATCTATTTGGCAGTCACCCTTGAGATCTATAAACACCTAGCAATACTATTATCAAAGAACAACACTAGGGATACATGCTCACATCAACACTACATACTAGCAACACTACAACACAATAAGAGTCCGCCAGCAACCTATTTAGCAGTCACTCTTGAGATCCTGGAAACACTTAACAACACTCCTATCAAAGAACAACACTAGGGATTCATGCTCACATCAACACTACATACTAGCAACACTACAACACAATAAGAATCCGCCAGCAATCCATTTAGCAGTCACTCTTGAGATCTATAAACACTTAACAACACTACTATCAAAGAACAACACTAGGGATTCATGGTCACATCAACACTACATACTAGCAACACTACAACACAATAAGAGTCCACCAGCAACCCATTTAGCAGTCACTCTAGAGATCTGGAAACACTTAACAACACTCCTATCAAAGAACAACACTAGGGATACATGGTCACATCAACACTACATACTAGCAACACTACAACACAATAAGAGTCCGCCAGCAACCTATTCAGCAGTCACTCTTGACATCAGGAAACACTTACTTAACAACACTACTATCAAAGAACAACACTAGGGATTCATGCTCACATCAACACTACATACTAGCAACACTACAACACAATAAGAGTCCATCAGTAATCTATTTGGCAGTCACCCTTGAGATCTATAAACACCTAGCAATACTATTATCAAAGAACAACACTAGGGATACATGGTCAGATCAACACTACATACTAGCAACACTACAACACAATAAGAGTCCGCCAGCAACCTATTTAGCAATCACTCTTGAGATCTGGAAACACTTAACAACACTCCTATCAAAGAACAACACTAGGGATTCATGCTCACATCAACACTACATACTAGCAACACTACAACACAATAAGAGTCCGCCAGCAACCTATTTAGCAATCACACTTGAGATCTGGAAACACTCAACAACACTACTATCAAAGAACAACACTAGGGATTCATGGTCACATCAACACTACATACTAGCAACACTACAACACAATAAGAATCCACCAACAACCTATTTGGCAGTCACTCTTGAGAACTCGTGCGGTTGTAAACACTTGGCAACACTGGTACAAAGAAACTACACTAGCGTAACAACACTCCACGTTTGCAACACTCACCAGGCAACGACAACACAACAGCACGTCTTCAAGCTATTTGGCAGTCACTCTTGAGATCTTTGGCGAATAGAAACACTCCGCAACACTGTTATTAAAGAGCAACACTTGGAAAAATATACAAGAATGCGAAGAATAAGGATCAGAAAATATATACCATACGAAAAATAAGGATCTAAAACAATATACAAGGATTCACAAAAGAGGAGAATCGGAACCCTTAATCCAGCTACTTCACGGTTAGAGGATATTCAGAAACGCCTATAGAAGAATCGGATCCTACCTTTAGCTCACCTGTGGACGCTTAATAAGACAGGTGTGGTACTAAGATGGACCCAGCAACGATCTTTCAACTTATCACCAACAGCACGCTTCTTGGTGAGTATAAATGTGTGTGTGTGTGTGTGTGTGTGTGTGTGTGTGTGTGTGTGTGTGTGGGTGGGTGTGTGGGGAGGTACAGAGGAAAGGATAAGGAAAGTCTCTATAAAACGCCTTTCTAGAATTCATTTGTTTTCTTTACTACGAATATTATTTCTAGTTTTATTTTTTTCCATCCCTTCCATCTGGTACAAGGAAATATTTCTCATTGATTTTGCATTTTTAGATAAGAGGTACAGAGGAAAGGCTAAGCAAAATGTCTACAAAACGCCTTTCTCTGAGTATATTGTTATCTTTACTGCGAGTTCTGTATCTTGTTAATTTTTTTTCCTTTCGGTTACAAAAATATAAACTCGATCAATTTTTCCTGTTGCTTCTTTTGTGTGGTGAAATGTGGATGGATGGGACTTTTAATTGTCGTTTTCTAGAATATATAGTTTCCTTTACTTAGAGTTCTGCATCTTGTCATTTATATTCCATCACTTACAAGAATATAAACTCATTGATTTTTTTTCCTATTGTTTCTTCTATGCGTGTGTGATGGGATGGGACTCCTAATTGTCGCTTTCTAGAATATATAGTTTCCTTTACTTAGAGTTTTGCATCTTATTATTTTTTTTCCATCAGTAACAAATAAATAAACTCGATAATTCTTCCTGTTTTTCTTCTATGCGTGTGTGTTGGGATGGACCTCCTAACCGACGCTTTCTAGAATATATTGCTGTCTTTCCTTCGGGGTTTATATAATTTTTTCACCTGTTACAAAGAAATAAACTCAATGATCATTTTTCCTGTTCTTCTTCTATGCGTGTGTGTTGGGATGGACCTCCTAACCGACGCTTTCTAGAATATATTGCTGTCTTTCCTTCGGGTTTTGTATAATTTTTTTCACCTGTTACAAAGAAATACTCATCGATCATTTTTCCTGTTCTTCTTTCCCGGGTGTATGTTGGGATTGGACCTCCTAACCGACGCTTTCTAGAATATATTGCTGTCTTTCCTTTGGGTTTTGTATCATTTTTTCACCTGTTACAAAGAAATACTCATCGATCATTTTTCCTGTTCTTTCCCGGGTGTGTGGAGAGATGAATCGCTCTGGGCTGTCCGGCTTTTCCAGGCTTTGCTGCGCCCTGTATTTCAGCTTCGCATCTTCATCCTCGCCTCTTTCCCTCCGTCCAAAAATAGGAGGAGAATGGTGGTGGTGGTGGTGGTGGTGGTGGTAATGTTTCCCCTCGTGTCTCTCTCAACGTTGCCTGATTGTCGTACTCAGCCGCTTGTATTTCCCAACTTCCTGCCCCAAAACTGTCTTCAGGGCTCCAATAACGAAACTCATTTATAGTTATCGTTAAAAAAGTTAGATCCTGATGTGTCTTTGCAATAGTTAGGCGTTAGAAACTGGTTAATACTGTGCTCTTGAGTACGATAACCTGGCTACAGTGGTCCCTCTCTCTCTGTCTGTCTGTTTGTCTGAGAGAGAGAGAGAGAGAGAGAGAGAGAGAGAGAGAGAGAGAGAGAGAATAGAAAAGGAAGGAAAAGAGAAGAAAGGAAAAAATAAATAAATAAAATAAAGAGAAGGAAAAGAAGAAGAATAAAAAGGAGATACAACATTCCACTCTTGCAACACACAACGCAACACAAAACAACACCACAACACAATAACAAATCAGTAACCTATCCAGCAGTCACTCTTGGGATCCTTAACGACTAGAAACACTTAGCAACACTACCACATAAGACACAACACTAAACACACACAAAAACGAACACTTGGCAACACCCGAGCGCACCATACGAGACCCCGACGCGCAACACAAACACAAACAGACCCTCGGCTCAAAGGCAACGCGCAAAAAATAAAACAAGGTATAAAAGTCTCGTTAGGTGCGGCCCCGGGAAAGAAAATATAACAAGGCCAAAATAAGGAGAGGGTCAGTTTCAGACGGAGAGGTAGGTGTCTAGATGCTCCCCACACGCCCCGTCTCAAAATAGGGATGTATATCATAGTTACCAAATTCATACGTAAATACCCTTAGGTGAAGCTCTCAGGCTGATTAGTGATAGGGTTGACGCCGGTAAAAGTATGCGTGATGTTGAGGGGATGAAAAAAGAAACTGCCCGACTCCATTGCTCTTTCTTGAGGGTGAATATATTGAAAAATCTCTCCTATGCTGATTAATTACAGGGGAAACTCGAGTAAATATGAGAATGGAAAACTAAACTGTCTGACTGAATAGTTTTTTAGGGTAAATATATTGAAAAATCTCTCTTATGCTGATTAATTACAGGGGAAACTCGAGTAAATATGAGAATGAAAAACTAAACTGTCTGACTGAATAGTTTTTGAGGGTGAATATATTGAAAAATCTCTCTTATGCTGATTAATTACAGGGGAAACTCGAGTAAATATGAGAATGGAAAACTAAACTCTCTGACTGAATAGTTTTTTAGGGTAAATATGTGGAAAAATCTCTCTTATGCTGATTAATTACAGGGGAAACTCGAGTAAATATGAGAATGGAAAACTAAACTGTCTGACTGAATATTTTTTTAGGGTAAATATATTGAAAATAACTCGCTCTCAGATGATTAATTACAGGGGAAACTCCAGTAAATATGAGAATGGAAAACTAAACTGTCTGAGTGAATATTTTTTTAGGGCAAATATATTGAAAAACAACTCGCTCTCAGATGATTAATTACAGGGGAAACTCGAGTAAATATGAGAATGATGCTGAATGTATGAAAAACTAAACTGGCGTACAGCATGACATTTTCTTTAGGGTGAATATATTGAAAAAACTCTCTTAGGATGATTAATTACAGGGGAAACTCGAGTAAATATGAAAATGATGGTAAATTTATGAAAAACTAAACTGGCTGGCTACATGGCTTTTTTTAGGGCGAATATATGGAACTACTCGCTGTGTTTTGAGGGCAGGGCGTGACCAGAAGTGATTCCCTGCTTTCTGGGGGATGTCCTTGAACCATTAGACGGATGCTCAAACCCACCTCGAAATCGTCCCTCTACCTCCCAGCACCTCAGTCATGGCTTGGCCCCGTCCCAGCTGACCACACCACCGTAACGCTCAAACTGGAGGCCGCTGCTGTGTCCCTGTAATAACCTTCCTTTAAAGACGCTCTCTCTCTCTCTCTCTCTCTCTCTCTCTCTCTCTCTCTCTCTCTCTCTCTCTCTCTCTCTCTCTCTCTCTCTCTCTCTCTCTCTCTCCCTTCCCTAGACGACTTAAATCAGAAGTTCCCGTTTTGGTAGTGTCTTCTCCCTCCCAGTGGCCTTGAGCTTGCTAGAGAGAGAGAGAGAGAGAGAGAGAGAGAGAGAGAGAGAGAGAGAGAGAGAGAGAGAGAGAGACTAAAAAATGCACGTATCATCCACTTTAATAAAAATGACTGAAATACTTTTGACCTTTCCTTTCCCTTTTTTTTTCTTTCTTTTTTATTTATTTATTTTTTTCTTCTTTTTAATTATTTTTCCTCTTTTCCTCCTCCTCCTCCTCCTCCTCCTCCTGTTCCCATTCCTATTCCTATGTATTCCTCCTCCTCCTCCTCCTCCTCCTATTCCTATTCCTATGTATTCCTCCTCCTCCTCCTCCTCCTCCTCCTCTTCATCCATATCCCTC